>NC_135488.1:46147400-46222400 GCF_052094955.1 Ictidomys tridecemlineatus
ACAATCCATCCGTCCACAAACACTGTCAAGGAAGAGAGGGCTCTGGGTTCTTCCCCTGGGTGGAAAGAGGAGATGTCAAGAACAGAAACCAAAGCCCCAGTTTCAAAACGCTATTGTTGTGTAAATTGTGACAACACCAGAAAAACTGAAAAACCCTAACAAAAGATACTAAGAGCTTTCACAAGGATTCTTTATGACAAAGATTCATGTTGAAAAGACATGAAGAAAGGTTTAGGAAGACACTTAAGAAAATAAAAAAGCAAGACACAAACTGAAAGAAAACATTAGCAATGCATGTAGCTGAAAAAGAACCATTTTCCTTTCAATAATAATAAAGTAAGAAACATCATTCTTTTTGTTTGTTTTGGGTACTGAGGCTTGAACCCAGGGGTGTTAACCACTAAGCCACATCCCCAGCACTTTTTATTTTTTTATTTTGAGAAGGGTCTTGCTGAGTTGCTTAGGGCCTCACTAAGTTGCTGAGGCTGGCTTTGAACTTGTGATCCTCCTGTCTCGGCCTCCAGAGTGCTGGGATTACAGGCACACACCACCATGCCCAGCTAAGCAACACCATTCTTAAAAATGGGCAAAAGCCATGAATAGATACTTCATAGAAGAAAACACAAGAATGGTTAATAAGTACAGGAAAAGGTATTCACTAGTCATCTTGGAAATGCAAAATAAAATCACCATGTGATACCCCTAAGTACTCAATAAAATGGCTAATATTAAAAGACTGGGGCTGGGGTTGTGGCTCAGTGGTAGAGCGCTTGTCTAGCATTTTGAGGCACTGGGTTCAATCCTCAGCACCACATAAAAATAAACAAATAAAATTAAGTTATTAAAAAAAAAGACTGACCATACCTAGTATCAGCAAGGATGTGGAGCAATCCGAAATATACATTTCTTGTGAAAATGAAAAGCAGTACAAGCTTTTTGAAAGGGTTCAGTGGTATCCTTTTAATTAGAAAAATGAGCCAGCAATTTCTCGCCTATGGATCCAAGAGAAATTAAAACATATGTCCACTCAAAGACTAACATAAGAATGTTCACAGCAGGAAAAAAAAAACACTTGAAATTTCGACCCAGGATTTCCATCATCCCACAGTGAACACATGCACATATTCAAGACCAGATACTACTTAGCAATTAAATTACTGCTGACATAGAAGGCAACATGGGTGAACCTCAAGAAGGCCTGATGTCCATTCCATGTGTGCGACATTCTAGAACTGGCAAAAGAAGCCATGGTAGTAGACACTGGAATTCAGGTGCCCGCAAGGACTGCAAAGAGGCCCAAAGGAAATCACTGATGACAAGAACATTCCGTGTCACGCCTGGAGTGCAGGTCGCACACACGAGGTGTTTGTCCAAACTCATCTCACCCAACTCTTGAGATCTGTGTGTTCTGGTTTATGTGAGTTACCCTCCAATTAAAAAAGAAAGATATTAGGCAGAGAACGGGCAGATCTACATAGGCGCCCAGGACGCCCTGGGGAGCTGAGGGTTGGCACCTCCCTCCTTTTGAAGCTCAACTTGAAGAGACGGTTCTGCTGATCTCAATTAGGAACAGAGGCAGGAAAGGAGAGGGGCTCCAGGGAGGGCTGGTTACCAGAGCAGCGGGGGTGTGCACTGGCCATCCAGCACTCCCGAGACTCCGAGGGGAGGAGAGGCTGGTTTGGGGTCTGGCTCCTACTTTTGATGTCTGAGCGCAAGAATAAAAAGAGGCCGCGGGGGGCCGGGTGAGCTGACGCTGCGGGTGCACTGTATCTGGGTCTCCTGGAGATTAGGTAGACTGCCCCCTTTCCCTTAGAACAGGCCCTGGAACGGGCCTGGCCCCACAGACAAAGCTCCTGGTGCCTCTGGTCTGCGGTGTGGCCTGTGGGTGGGCACCATGCCGATGACTTGGGTGGGAGGAGGTGGGAGAGGGACATGCTCCTCAGACTCAAGCTGGTGAAATGGCTTTGGTGTGGGTTCCTGCAAATGGAATCCTTATCCCTGCAGACACCGTCTAGAGCAGCACCCTGGCAAGCAGATTCACTGCACTGGTTACCAACCTGTCTGAATCCCGTGAGACAGAACACGCTCATAATGCAACTGAAATTACTTACAGAGAGGCAGCAAGGGCCACCGGACGCCGAGGATTCATTGTGCTCCAGTCTCCCGAGGCTCAGCCAGCCGCCCAGTGTGGTGGAGTCTTGTCTGCCTGTGCCCCACTGTTGCACCACAGCTGAGGGGCCCTGCTCAGAGACTACCTTGGGCTTATACCCGGGGCAACGGGATGTGCAGGGCCAAAGCTCTGAAGGACTCCGGTTGCTATGGGGCCTGGCCCAGAACTCGGGCTGTTCCATCCCTCCCTCCTTTCCAGGATGTTGTTTCCCAGCTTATCCTAATTATTCTTGAGAGCTACAAGTGAAAAGGGAGAAAACTGGGTCAGGCCAAGTTCACCAGGGGAATTATCCTGCACACTCCTCTTTTAACAGCATGGACTTCCCTCCCTCTTGAGTTTTCTCTCCCTAAGCCCCACTCTTGGGCAAGGGGATCTCTGACCACAAAATCCCCTGGAGGCGTCGATACTGCTTGAGAGGGGTGGGTGCATATGGAGGGGGTGCTCCACAGGACAATCCGACGGGGCCTGGGTCTTGGAGAGTCCTGGCTCCACCCATAGACCGCTTGGGAGGGAATTCCTCACCCTGATGTGTTCGTCCAGGGGTTATGGGATTGTGGGCAAGTCCGTTGGAGCAGGAGGGTCTGGGGAAAGTGTCTCGTTTGAAAAGAACTGGGAATCGTGGGGTGACCTGGGGGAAAACACCCCAGGCAGAGGGAACACACCAAGAAGAGGGAGCCACTAGGGACCAGAACTTGATGGGACAATGCAGTGGGGGTGAAGCGGGGAGGGCAGGGCCTCAGGGCCTCGAGGCCAGGAGTGTAGCTGGGCATGGACTGGAAGCCCCTGGAAGTTCTGCACCAAGAACTGGTCAGAGCCAGGGAGTTGCGTTTGTCTGTTTTGTGTCTCACTTTTCGGTACTGGTAATTGAACTCAGGACTTCGTGTGTGCTGGGCAAAGGCTCTGCCACTGAGTCCCAGAGCTGAGGGGACAGGTTCTGCCTGCTTTCAGGAGATGACCACAGAGGACCACCCCTGCCTTACTCTGCCTGCTGCTAGTTGTTCTCCAAAAGCAACAGAGCTCGGGACACCAGTCCATCACTAAAGCTGCAGGCCCAGAGTGGACCAGCCAGAGAGATGCCAGCATCTGCCCCTCCAAGCTCTGACCTAAGGCCTGACCAGATCCTAGGACAGGAGATAGAACTCGGGCCCTTCCTGAACATGCCTCCCAGGTGGGACGAGGACACTGTCCAGAGTCTCCATCACTGCCTTACAGATGCTTGCATTAAGCAGAAGGCAGTTTCTGGGCACCTGTCTTGTGTCCAGTCTAGTGATTTGAATACAATGCACCCCCTGAACAGGAGGCCTAACTGTGAGGTGGCCCCTCACGAGGTAGAGCAGAAACCAGCCCCTAGGACCAGAGTACCCCTGGAGAAGCAGGAGCTGCCCGAGTGAGCTGGCACGTGCTGGGGCTGCTGTGAGGCCGGCTGCTGTGAGGTCTGAAGCTTCTGCCCACTGGCCACCCAGGTCTACAGAGGAAGAGGTAACAGAGCCATCACCACCAGCGCGGCTAACTGAGAAGACAAAGGAACTGTTCACCTCCTGGAGTTCAGCATGAGCCCCAAACAAAACATTCATTAAGGAGTCACTTGATTCTCCATTCCTAAAAAAACTGGCAGGACCTGGCACTGGAGGGCCGCGGCTGACTGCACCATGAATGGGCAAAGTTTGTCTTCAGTCAGCCTCTCCACCTGGGGCCAGGTGAGTTCCTGCCGCCCCCATTTCCTGTCAGTGCCCTTAGGACAAACACCTACCAGAAGCAGCTCTGTTGCCTCCAGGTGGCAGAAACTACAGAAGCCACTTTCTTTAGTGGCTCTCCAATAGATTTTGGAAAATTTTGCCTTTTCCCACTTTTGCCCTAGAGACCATTTAGAATCAGAAAATCAGATTCTATTTAGAAATTAAAACTAACTCCAAAAAAGGGAAAATAAATGATTTCCCAAAAGAATAAATATATGCCAGGCTTAATGTAGCCAGTCATGCGATATGGAAACAATGTTGCAAAATCACCCTTTCTATGAATTATGCAATCTGCTCATTTTTATTCAAATAAATGAATCTTAAACTTTAAGGGCTTACTAACATTTCTTAGAATGAATGGAGAATTATTGAGGCATCAGAATTTTTTTTTAACATTTTTTTTTTTTTAGAAGTAGTCGGACACAATACCTTTATTTTATTTCTCTATTTTTATGTGGTGCTGAAGATCGAACCCAGGGCCTCGCGCATGCTAGACGCGCACTCTACCGCTGAGCCACAACCCCAGCCCGAGGCATCAGAAATTTAATGCTGGTGATTACTGTCCAAAGTATGATTCCTGTTAAGTGATCAAAGTCCAACGCTGAAAAAACCAGGCAGTGAACACACACTCATTTCATGAAATTATTTCTGTATTCCATACCATTTATTAAGCACTGATTACTTATTAAGTAACCCAAGTCTTTTTTAAAAAAAAAATCACCAGGCTGTATAAATTGTTAGAAAGTGGCTTCAGATGGGAATGATCTTTGCCCCCAAGCAGCAATAGGATCCTGGCCCTATGGACAAGCAACTTGGGACTATACGATGTCAAAGAATGATCAAGTCCAGCAGCTCCTGGACCTGCCTATTAGTTAGCTGGGTTTAATAAAAACAATTCACAAAGCATCTCTCACCTGGAGAGATGTCTCTATTTTCCTCAAGCCATCCAGAAGCAATTCATTTCATAAGCACATTCATCCAGAAATTTTAGTTGCAAAAAAAATCAGCAAAATGACTAATGATATTTTATCGAATATATCAATATTCAATATATTGAATATATTTTATTGAATTATAATAAAAACAGGAAGATACTACTATCCTATCCAGTTGACCACTCTTTTTCTTTTTTCATTTGAAAGCACACTCTTTAATAAAATTTACCCCACTCCCCCTTTAGGTTATGATTTTTAAGGTTAAGGTATACCCAATATTTTTAAGGTTCAGATATACCAAATATTGGTTTTCCCCAAGAAACTACACAAATGCTACACTTGTGTGCGGCAGGGACTAGCTGGTTCTCCTTGCCTCTCTTGATGACATGGCTGCCCCTTTAGTGGGTATAAGGAGGTGAACTGTTTTTATTGGGTAAACATTTTGATCACTGTTTGAGATCATGGGGCCAGAGGTGGATGTTTCATGGTGAAACACAGAAAAATTGCAGATCTCAAGTCTTGCAGCACAGAGGAATCTTTATCATTTTGAATGAAAGTGAAAATTATTCTCTCACCAAAAGCCAGGAAGTGTTATGAGGCTTCTTGTAAGATCACAACCCAGAGCAGACAACAAAGGTGGAAATCAGGCAAGTGGCTGAGTGCTCACAGCAGAGAGGACAAAGCCACTCACCCAGTGGACAGAGAGCTCCACCTGCCATCGGGCCTGCAGGGTACCCCAGGCAGTCCTTCCCCCTGGAGTTCCTGCTCCAGAAATAGAGACGGTTTAAAAAATTCACTGAAGATTATATTTCAATCCTCCTATTGAGCATTTCAGTCAGAGAGGCTGAGAGCTCTCTCTGAAATGGGAGAGAAAAATCCTGGTGGAGATTGGGGGGGCAGGTATTCCATAATGCAAAGATTGAAAAGCAAGGGATTACAACAGTGAGGGAAGAGAGGCAAAGAAAGCTGTATTTACTCCAACCTGGCTGAAATGTAAAGATGTCTAGTGAGGAGGGATGGAAAGTTAGTACCCAAACTAAGCCTCATTTGCAGTAAGTGTATGTTTTTACATATTACATATATCCCAGATGTGCAGTGAATTAAACTGTACACAGTCTCTTTTGGTAGTTTGGGCACAATTATTTGGTTATTTAATAATCTCCTTCTCTCTTTCTCCCCCCGCCCTTCTCTCTGTCTCCCTCTTTTCTTTTGTGGTGCTAGAGATCAAACTTAGGACCCTCATGCATGCTAGGCAAGCCCTCTACCCCTGAGCGAACCTCTCAGCCCCGATGTCTCTCTAAACACATTCAAGAACATCTAATAACATTTCCTAGTATCGTGAGTGACACATTGGTCTCCCTGGACCCAACATGGCCACTCTAGGCAAGTGTCAGGTGCCCAGAGAGAAAACATCAGATGTAGAAACCTTTAAAATTTGGGGTTTTAGGCAGTATGTACCCTATCTGGACCAGAGATGTCCCTAGAAATACATAAGCCACATATGTAACTGTAAATCTTCTAGTAAAAACATTTTTTAAAGAAACAGGTAAAATTAATTTTAATATTTTTTTATTTGGCCTAGAATATCAAAGTATTGTTGTTTCAATAAGCAATCCATAATAAGACAATTGACACATTTTGCATTTCTTCAAGGCTTTTGAAATCTAGTGTGTATTTTATACTTAAGGCACATCTCAATTTAGACTCAATGTATTTCAAAGGATCCAAGAGAAACAGTGTCAGGGACTAGTGGCCACAAATCAGCCTGCCCAGGTGAGTTATGCGCAGGTATAAACACATGCCTGTGGTGTGTGAACACAGCCAGCCGCTGAACACAGCTGAGAGACCTAAATGTGCTGGTCAGCCCTCTGTCGCTGGTTTTACTGTTTATTCTAAGCAAATGAAGAATTGCTCCAAAGGGAGAAAGCCTGAAATTCTGATCATATTTTTCTGGTAATGTTTTTGCGCTACTATGATCCAAAGATGTTATTTGAAAGTCCTGCGGAGCTGAGGGTGTAGTTCAGTGGTACAGAGCTTGCCTAGCACGTATGAGACCCTGGGTTCAATCCCAGCACCACCAAAGGAGGGGGAAAAAAAGGCAAAGAAATAAATAAAAGCCCCATAAATCTCCGTGCTTCATAAAAGCTTGACAGAGAAAGTAGGCAGTTTCTCAAAAGTAAGGAGCCCGTCTGAGGGCCTAGATGATGGAAGTCTGAGAACATTGATAGAAATAACTACGAAAAGCAATTTAATCAGCTCTCATGGTGCTTATTAAATCAAGAAGCAGGAGGCCTTCTGTCACATGTCTGTCCTCGGATACCAAAAGGAAGACCAGCTGGAATAAGCCTGGTCACACACCATCACATCCAAGGAGGGGCACGTCTTCAGAGGGGGTAAGGGGGCCGCCTCTTCAGAAGGTTTCTCTGAACAGGACAAGAGAAGAAATGCGCCCTGCCAGTGTTCTCCGACCCCCACTGAGCCCCGCGGCTGCTATGAGAAAACCACGCACTAAAAATACACCCAAGCCCACCTCCTGGGGCGTGGGTAGCCAAGGAGTGTGAGGAAGAGAAGAGCAGACGGTAGAAAGGAGATCACAATGGAGAGGAAGAAGAGGAGCTTCCAGCCCCTCTAGAAAAAACAGGGCCGACCCTGGCCCATTAATTCAACGTGCACCACTTCTGTGGCCGCCCCAGCAAACTCCGGGACCATTCTATAATTAGTTCAGCAAGAAAAGATCCTCCCCACCAGGACTCCTAGAATATCCAGTTAAAATTGCTATTGTCTGGGGCTAAGGGTGCAGCTCAGTGGCAGAGTGCTTGCCTAGCATGCATGATCCGCAAACACAGATTTTTTAAAAATGTACCATTGTTTAAAATTCTTCCTTCTGGGTACTCTAGGAAACACTGTTTCCTTTCTTCCTTATCTTATTCACAGAGGGGACACTTAATACCATAAACATTAAAGGTTCAGAAAATTGTGAATGGTCCAGAAATGAAAAACATCATACAATCTGGTGATGAGATTTTCTTCTAACATCAAGAAAACAAAATGCTCTTTTTTGGGGGTTCATTAACTCTCTTCTGCTGGGTTTTCATGGTCCACATACACGAGTATATAATTTACGAGATGGACCACTTACTCCAGCTCTCAAAAATGTTTATTTTTTAATTCTATCTCTGACCCACGTGAAAAGCAAAGGTGTGGGCTTCTTTTAGGACGTTTATAGACTGGAGAACTGCAGCCCCTAGAGATCCACATCCCAAAAAAGATTGACTTCACTTTTTTGCAGTAATTAAAAGAGAAATGGAAAGAGGAATATGAATGGTCTCAAAAGAGCAGACGCTGAAGAATAGATTTGGGAGGCTTGATGTGAATTCTCCACAATTCAATTACTGGGTGGAGACTCGGGCCAGGATATATTGTTATTGTACCCTAGGGGAGATCAGTCACATTTCGGGGTCTCAGCTCCTGTTTTGTCACGAATATAACGCAGATAAAGACTGGACTCCGCGTGTTTGCAGCTGCTGTAAGCTAATTTTCCAGGATAGCATCAAATAATTGCCAAAGATGATTAAATTCAATGTCCCCATGATATTTTTAGTTATGTCTTTGGGGAGAGAGTCTGAGCCTAATATTTAATACCAAAGATATGATTAAACCCTGAAAAGTAAATAAATAAATCATGCCTGGGAAGAAAGAGCAAAAATATTCAGCGGCAGCAGCTATTACATCTTCAGACAACAGCAATGACATGAATGCTGTTAAAAATTAGATTATGCAGAATTCCTAAGTATTCTATCAAGTTACTTTTCTCCATGTAAATTACTCAATGTTCAGATATCTTAAGATTCGGTTGCACTTCAGTGTATATTAACTGCTGAATGGGATGAAGTAGAAGGGCTGGGCATGCTGGATTGTGCCTCTCCTGATGTCACTGGCTGTCACCACCCCCAGGTCTAGATTTAGGATGGGCAGAGCAGCCAGAGGCCATCCAGTTGGCTTGCACAGGAACAGCTGTAAAGTAGAAACACCTAGAACTGGAATCCAGCCCTAGCCTTGTTCTAGCTGTGCATTATTTTATTTGTTTATTGGTACTGGGGATTGAACCCAGGGGCACTTTGCCACTGAGCTACATCCCCATCTCTTTATTTTTTATTTTGAGACAGGGTCTCACATAGAACCTCACTAAGTTGCTGAGGCTGGTCTCGAATTTGCAATTCTCCTGCCTCAGCCTTCAGAGTCACTGGGATTACCAGCCTGTGCCACTGGGCCCAGCTGGGCTGGGCGTTTTGAGACAGGATTTTGGTTTTGGTTCTGAGCCCTCCAAGCTTGGGCTTCTTTGCAATATGGAGGCTGCCCGGGTAGGGAACCTAAGAGCAGAGTGTGTGATGTGCAGAGGCTGGGACATGCAGGTGTCCCGTTGACTCATAAGGCATTGACTCATTCCCCTGGGCCCCTAAAACAGACGTGGAGCCGTAGTGCAATGAAAAACCACCAGCTGTCACCCCTGAACCCAGCTAGGGACAAGGACTGTGGCAGGACCTGAGGGGAGTGGTGAGAGAGGGTGGCACTGGGCCAGTGTGGCCGCATCAGGATGGGGGCAGAGATCGCGCTAGGCCCAGGAGCAGGCTTCCAGTCGCCTCCTGCTCTACTCCAGCCTGTCCCATACCCAGCTCCTCAGAGCCCGGCTGTCTAGACACCACCGCGGGAGCCCAGAAAGACAGCCAGCGCCCGCGAGGACACGCGATGCGCTTTGTCTCTCCAATTTGTTCAAGTGTGTGCAGCCTTGGAGCCGGTTGCGTTTTGAATAGTAAAAAGCTCCACATGCTGGCTGTAAAATTTTCACCTAACTATATACCAAACAAAGAAAAGGTGGGGAAAAATCACCATAAAGCCATCACCAAAAACAAAAAGCAGTTTGGATTTTGTCTTCATAAAAATGTGCACACGTGCTCTGTCCAGAGCTAGCAGGAACCTTCCCCAGAACCCTGCTCCCCTTGGGAAGCCCCTAACCCCCATGGCAGGAGGGTGCAGTGAAGCCAGAACTAGACAGGCAGTCAGTGTGGACAGGTAAATCGAGTCAGGTCGGATCCAGGAGGCCAATTTTGAGTGAATCGGGCAAGTTGGAGACCGTCCCCTGAAGGATTGAGATGTTAATTCCTTCAGAGCCCTTCCTCCACCTTTATCAAGAACCTCCCCCTGCTCCAACCTGTTGCCAAGGTAACCTGACCCAGGAATTGCCCCTCCCTACGGGAAGCTAAAAGACTGTTAATCCAGGTGTCCTGGGCTGCTCCATCCTGCCCTGCCCTTCCCCCTCCAGCCCACCTGTTCCCCCCCCCCCTTTAGGCCGTCCCACCCAGCATCTCCTAGGCCTACTCAGGCATGCAGGAGGGACAGTGACAAGGGGAAGGGGCAGAACACAGGAAGCCCAGGACATATAGAAAGGGCAGAACACCTCGCTTCTGGGGACACCAGGGTACCAGCTATGGCCCCCTTCTCCCTCATGGGAGAAGTCTGTGTTACCCCTTTTAAATAAGCCCTGCTTTATCGGCCTGCCTCGGCGTGCTTCTCTAATGTTCAAACTTCAACACTGGGGAAGCAGTGTCCCTGGGGAGGACCATGTTAGAAAATCCCATGGGAAGGGGCGCTGGGATGCAGTGTTTGCCCACGACTTCTGAGGCCCTGGGTTCTATCCTCCCTTCCCAAAACCCACCCTCCGCCCATAATAAACACAAATCTCCAGGTGCCAGGAGCCTCCCTCTCACACGGGGCCTGCCCCCAGCCTCTGACTCACTTCCCCTGAGTGCCAGTCCTGCGCCCATCTGACCATCCAGCTGCAAACTTGATTTTGTTATGTGAAAGCCCTTTCTCCCTACGGTGGCTGACCTCCTGGCTTAGCCCTCATGGAAACTGTTTACCAGGAACACTGGGAAATGTGTGGATGTAAGGTTCGAGAGGTAATATTCCTACTGGATACGAAACACACTGCTTAGTAACCCGGTCAGCTTCAACAGGATGGTCCTGGACCCCTGTGGATCCCAAATCCCGGGAAGCTTGAGTCCCTATGGAAAATGGTGAGTGTTTGCATGACCTGTGCACATCCTCCTGTGCGCTGTACACACTTCTAGATGACGGATACGATGGAAGTGCTAGTGCATGGTTGTTAGATTGTACTGTTCAGGGAATAATGACAGGGAAAAAAATCTGTACGTGTTCAGTAGAGGCACAAGTTTCCCCAGAATTCAGAACCCTCAGGTAGCAGGACCCACTGCACCTAACACAGGATGGGGAATGGGAAAGAGCTGTTCAATGAACTCTTTTGTGATATGAAATTTTATTTTAGCAAAACAAGTCAGATAAAGATAATTCTGTAAACATTGCTTTTAACTGAACTTGGTGATTTACCTTACTAATTTTATTTTAAAATTTCAGTTCTAATTAAATAATAATGAGAAATTAGTACCATGGGTTTTCTCTGCTTAATCATTTTCTTGGGGATAAAATAATTCTGGTTTTTTTTTTGTTTGTTTTTTTTTTTTAGTTCTATAAAGATTCTCTAGGATTTTCTAGGATTAGACACCACTTTTGATTTCTCCCTCTTGATTTCTCCTTCCACCGAGGAGGCGACCAGCACATGGGACCTACTGGGGACACCCCTGCCGTCTCCAGATGGGCCTTGCCTCTCCCCGACTGCTGCCCCACACTGACCAGGCATCCACCCCTGCTGAACTTCATGACAACCAGGTGACCAGCGCCAGGCTGCCTTCTCCAGACATTGCCATGTCCCCAGTCACCTCTCTTTACAGTTCACTAAGCTCACAGTGGCTTACGCCAGCCACTCATATAACGTAAGCCACCACTCTATAACTACGGAATGAGCTCCCGCTTCCTCAGCATGCTGGGCCAGTCTCCTGACAGTCTCCCAGATGGATCAAGGGCATGCCCATTTTCTTCTTCTGATATCTGTCTTCCCATGACTGGCTTCAGCTGGCATTTAAATAACTGTGCTTGACGTTGCTTAAAAAATATATTCATGTCATAGAGTCATCTTCTCTATTAAAGACCTCTTATGCAAACATGGGATTCTATTGTAATTCAGAGGTAATCTGTAGCAGAGTTTACACTTGTATTAACTATTGTTTAAAAAAAGGAGTTGGCCAAGCAAGTGAACAATGTAAATAGAATTTCAAGAAACTGCTCAATCGCTTAAGTGAATAAATTTTATAAAGTAACTCAGAAATCAAAATTTACATGCAAATGACTCACTAATTGTAAGTTATTCTTGATTATTCATGAATTCAGGAAGCCTCCTGCACTACCCCCCTCTGGTTAGACAACCTATTTCCAGGCCTCCTGCCGAGCCTTGTGGGCAAAACTTTCCTTATTTTCCTTTGTAGTGGCAATCTTTAGCCACGGTGACTGTTATCCTTTGTACAGATTAATAAGAGACCCTCTGGGTGGGGAATGCCCCTTGGATGAGACTAACCAGTTGAACATGGACCACATTCCGGGGCCCACTCACTCTCCTGGCCAGGAGCCCTTGTGAAGTGGACAATGGCCTCACGGTCACTAGCCCTGGTTGGGTAGAAGGGCTTCGTGAATGTTGGTGGAGTTGTGATACAATGATGTTTCTTGAATTCCTTTAGTCGGCAATATTTACCTGTTTATCGCCCAAAGAATGGAGGCAGTTATTATGAGCTGTTACTGATTTTGTGTGTGTGTCTCCGGCACTTGCATTAAAAACTACTTTTCAAGTATTTGAATATTGTGCACAAGCGATAAAGCACTTTGTACACAGATGATAAAGTAGTTCACTGAACTCACAGTAGAATGCGATTAGCTGGAAGTTGCACAGTCAGTGAGTTCTAAAAGCAAAGTACACGTGTTGACTAGAACAACGGTTGTCAGGATTTCCGTGTATGGTGGAATGAACAGTAGGGCAACTTCCTTCCTAGGCCACCCAGAAAAACTAAATTATTTTGAAAATCTGCTTGAGGTCATTGGAGAGAGCTAGCAACATAAGCAAGAAAGTCCAGGAGAATGCCAAAATCCAGAGCATGGCCACCCCTAACGCTGCTCCTGCCCTGCAGTTGCTGGCTAAGATGAAAAGAATGGCCCAAGGCTGGTGGCGTTTTTGACAACCTCATGGAATTAGGGATTCACTGGGGCCAAGTACCTGTCGCAGTCTGGCTGGGCACAATCAGGAGCCACTTGTCAAAAGAAACTAACTTTATTTTTAGAACTACAAACGCCAAACAAAACAGCTCCAGGGAAAAACCCTCAGAGCCCAACTGCCACCACCGGCTTCCACAAGCCTCTCCTCACACCAACCTCACCACCTCCCACAATCCTCCTGCTCTTGAGGCCAATTGGCTGGGTCCCGTGGGTGGAGCCAAAGAAGTCCCCCAATGAGCAGCTCCGTGGTCTGAAAGGGCAGGGAAACAGCCCAATGAGCATCACCGCAGAGGAGCCAATCAGCTAGATGTTGCTGGGGCTGCTGTGAGCCAGTCATCAGCCGGCAGCTGGAAGTTTGCTGGGGCCCCTTTGGCTGTGGCTCTCAACAAAGTACCTTCCAAGGGTAGGCCAGGTGAGTTTGGGATTGGACCTAGAGATAAGGAGAGCCAAGAATAAACCAGCGTTCACACAGAGTTTACTACTTCATGTGCTTTGCATGGCTCAGTAACAACTCAGTCCCTGATGCTGGATCAAGGGGACCTCGTACTAGCACCCTCAAGAGCTTAACAAAAAAAACCTCTTAAAGCTTCAAATTATTTCTACAAAATAATTCCAAATATAGTGTTCCGCATAAAATAAAAACTGAACCAGGCACATGAAGAGACACAAGACCCAAACTAAGAGTCAACAAAAATAATAAACAACAAAATTACAACCACCAAGGCTCTGCATACTGGAATATTAAAGCAAGACTTTAAAATAAATAAGAAATAGAGTCTCTGGGAGGGAAAACAACTGAACTTAACAGAAATAACTTACAAATGAGTTTAACAAAAGGAGACACGACTGAAGAAAAAATTAGTGAAGTAGAAGATATATTAGGAAAAAATTATCAAGAAAAATACATTGAGGATAGAGAAGAAGATATGAAGCAAACAAGTCAGGAAAGATAGCAAAACAGATGAAAGATGCGGGGAAGAAGAAGAAAAGAGGGCAAATGAGAGTGTGCCAAACTCAATATCTGAAGAGATAATGGCTGAGAATTTGTTAAAATTGATCAAAGATGTCAATTAACATATGCAAGAAGCCTAGCAAACCTGAAACTGGAGAAATACAAATACATACGTAATAATAAAACCACAGTAATCAAAGTGAGTTACAACACAGCCTGAATTCAATTACTTACAATCAGATTTCCCAATAGGCATGATGATAACCCGAATACAAAAACACATTATATCTTCAGTGTTCTGGAAAAAAGTAACTGCCTTCCCAGAGGACTTTATTCAGAATAAGTGAAAAAAAAATAATAACTTACTTAATGAATAAGACTTAAACTTGATACCAAAACTAGGCAAAGAAATTACAAAAATGTAAAATAAGCAGCCAATTTTCTCTCTTGAATGTTTATATGGTAACCTTACACAAAATGTAGTCAAATCAAATCTAGTTCTATGTAAAAATATGTCACAAGCAATTTTCATTTTTCCCACAATGCAAGATTTGTCTCACATTAGAAAAATAATCATTGCAATTCACCACATTAACAGAATAAATGAGAACAAATAATCTAAATCGCTCGATACATGCAGAAAGGCATGTGATCAAATGGTTCCATTAATGAAGTTTAAAAAAAAAACCTTAGCAATCTAGACATAGAAAGTTTTATTCAAATAAAGGGTAACTACAAGAGGTTCTGTAATGAACATCATACTTAAAATTGAATTGTGGAATGTTTCCATTTGAAATAGGAACCAGGACAAAGATACCATCAATCTGTGCTTCTATTCAAGGTTGTTTGAGAGCTTTTAACTATTGCAATAAAGCAAACAAAGAGGAAGGGAGGGAGGGAGAAAGGGAAGAGGAGAGCTATTATCATCTGTGAATGCTGTAATCATGTAAGTACAAAGTGAAAATGAATGTACACATAAACTGTTGGAATTAATCACTGGGTTTAGCAAGATTGCTGGGTATTAAGAAGTCAATATTGAAAAAATCAATTGTTTTTCTGTAGGCCAGTAAATTACCCCAAAAAATGAAACTTGAGGTAAAAAGTATGAGATATAATAGCAAAATTCTTAGATATAATAGCATCAAGAATAGCTAGGAATAAATCTAGCAGGAAATGTGCAAGATCCAGACAGAGAGAGAAGTCATTAGTGAGGGAATTAAAAAGACTTAAATAAAAAACAGGCCCCATGTCTATAGATTGGAAAACTCATAATATAAAGTGTCACTTCTCCTCAAATTGATTTAGATTCAATGCAATCCAACCAAAACGAAAAGTCCAACAGAGTTTGAGCATGTGGACTTTCAAAAAACTGATTCTAGGAGTTTATATAAAAGTACCAGTAGTGAAGAGTCAAAAGAATTTTTTAAAAAAATAAAAACAGAGCGGAAGAGTTTATTGTATTGGATATCAAGACTTATGACGAAGACGGCGTGACATTAGTTCAAGGATAGAAAAATAAAACCAGTGGAACAGATGGGAGACCCCCCAATACACACCAGGCATATATGGACAGCTGATTGATGGCAAAGATGTAGAACAAAGGGGTAAAGAATGATCTTTTCCATAAATTGCACTGTGACAATTAGATATCCATACGGGGAAAATGAAACCTGACCTCTGCCTCATGCCATATACAAAAATTGATTCCAGGTGCACTATGGATCTAGCTGTGAAGATAGTATAGAAAAACAATTTCATGTTTTAGGGGACCAGAATACAAAAAGCACAAACTTAAAGAAAGATTGACAAATTAGACCCCATTAAAGTTATGAATTCCGGTTTGTTACAGGACACCCCTGGGAGCATGCAAAGTCAGATGACAAGAGAAGGTATTTGTGAAAGTTATTACTGCACAGAGCTCAAATGCAGAAGGTATTTTCAAATGCTTACAAGTTAATAAGAAAAAGATAAATATACCAACAGAAAACAAAAAAAGAGAAAAGATAGGAATAGGCACTAAACCAAAAAGGAAATCCAAACTGCTAACAAACATGAAAAGATGCTCAGTGTATTAAAGTTCTCCAGAGAAACAGAACCAATACGATGTGTATATTTTGAGAAGAGATTATTCTAAAGAGTTGACTCACAGGACTGTGAGGGCTGACAAGCCTGAAATCTGCAAGAAGGCAGGCTGGAGACCTCAGAGAGACTTAATCTTTCAAACTTGAGTCCAAAGGGCATCTGGGGATTTATTCCTTCTTCTGGGCAATCTTTGCTTTTAAGGCCTTCAACTGATTGGATGTGACCCACCACATAATGGAAAGTAATCTATTTTTCTCTAAGCCAGTTAATTTAAATGTTGATCACATCAAAAAAAGACCAACTCACAACAATATCTAGTACCTGTGTTTGACCACAAAACTGGATACCAGAGCCTAGCCAATTTGACATATAAAATTAACCCTCACAATTCAACCTCCCTGATAATGGGAAAAGTCATACAAGAGGTTCATCCAAGTTGTCACATGCATCAACAGTTCAGTCCATTTTGTGAGCTGCATGATATGTATGCACTGCATTGTACATAATCATTCACCTGTTGAAGGGTATCTTGCTTTAGCTATTACAGTTTTAGCTACTACAGATAAAGCTATTCATGTCTAGGTATTTTTGTGAATGTCAATCATTTTTCTGGGATAAATGCCCAGGAGTGCAATCGCGAGGTCATATGGTGGTTGCACTTTTAGTTTTGTAAAAAACCACCAAACTGTTTTGCAGAGTGGCTGTGCTATTTCACATTCCCACTGGCAATGTATGAGTGATTCAGCTTCTCCAAAATCCTCACCAGCATTTAATGTCATCACCATGTTTACTTTAGACTCTGATAGGTGTACAGTGATATCTCCTATTTAATATGCATTTCCACAATGGCCAATGATATTGAATATCTTTTCATGTATTTGTCTGCTGTCTGTGTATCTTACTCAATACAACATCTCCTTGTTTTTATTTTTCTATTGGATTGCTTATTTATTGATTCTTGAGTCTTGTTTTGATACTGGGGATTGAACCCAGGGGCACTTAACTATGGAGCCACATCCCCAGCTAATTTATTTTTTGAGAAAGGGTCTCACTAAGTTTCTGAGGCTGACTTTGAACTTGCAATCCTCCTGCCTCAGCCTCCCAAGTCACTGGGATTATAGGTGTGTGCCACAGCATCTGGCTTGACCCTGGAGTTTTAAAGGTTCCTTAGTGTACATGCCAGTCCGTTGTCAGATATATGGTTTATAAGTATTTTCTCAGTCTGTTGCTTGCCTTTGGGTCCTCCTTGCAAGGTCTTTTACAGGGGAGAAAATCATCATTTTGATGAGGTTCAATTCATAAACCCTTCCTTTACATTTAAGTGTGTGATCCATTTTAGTTTTGCCTTTATCTTTGCCTAATGATGTCCTAAAGATTTATCTTTGCCTAACGATGTCCAATTTCTCCAGAATCATTCATCAGAAACAACTTTCCTTCCTGTTTTGAGCTTCTTTCACACTTACGATAAAAATCAGTTGAACACATTTGTGTGGTCTGATTCTGGGTTTCTTCTCTTCTGCGTTTCTCTCTCTGTCCCTACCACACTCCCCTGATTACTGTAACTATATCATAAAACAGGCTGACTCCTTCCACTTTATTCTTCTTTCTCAAGATTGTTTTAGCTGCTATGAGACGTGAGACTTTCCATATAAATTTTGGGTGAAGCTCATCTGTGTCTATAAAAATGGCTTCCGGTGTTTTCACAGCAGAGGTACTTCACTTGTTCATCAGCTTGGGAGAATTCCTATCCTTGGGATGTTGCATCATCCAATCCATGAACATGGTACATCTCTACATTTATTTAGAGAGTCGTGGATTTCTTTCATCAGGATTTCAGAATTCAGTCATATGGGGTACACATTCTTCCCAGACGTGACCTGGGTTTTACTGTCTCCTATCGGGTTATTTTTAAAAATGCACTTTACTTGTCTCCGCCTCCTTTTTTTCCTTGCAGTGGGAAGGGCTTCTGGGGTGAGTGCATTTGGGCACGTGTTCCTTAACAGAGGTAGTCTAATCTCTGTAGGTCAGTCGGGGCCCTTCCTGTTTGTCAAGGGGCTGTTCAGGCGCATGGACTCGAGTCTGACAGGCTTCGCAGGCTGTTGTGTTATTGTGTGAGTTGACTCCTAATAACCATTTTGCTTTATTTTCCCTCCAGCTGCGTTTTTTTTTTTTTACACCCACGGTCAATTTACACTTAAGGCCAAATCCTATATTTGACTTTCTATTTCTCACAAAAGTATCATTAATCTCTGGCTTTTTCAATATTTTTCTTTGGTTTTTAGTTTCCAGGTTGTAGTTAAGATGCTAGGAAGTTCAGTGTGATTTATTTGTGTTGATTACTGTGGCTCATTGGGGACACATGGTCTCAGAGGTTCAGTCCACGGTTGGCCGACCCCATTGTCCAGATGAAGTGGGGCATCACTGTGGAAGGGCATGATGGAAGAAAGTGTCAGCTCATGTCAGCCAGGAAGCAGAGAGAAAGGGCCAAGGACGGGTACATTCCAAGGCCATGCCCCCCTGGTGACCCACTTCCTCCAGCTATGCCCACCTACCTACAGTTACCACCCAGGGGTCCATTCAAATTAATCATTCACGAGGTTGCTGTTCTCACAATCCAGTCTGTTCACCTCTGAACCCTGCCACGTAGCCTAACACGTGGCACATTGGGGAGACATTTTTAGATGCAAACCATGGGACAATCCCACCTGGGCTTGCTCTACCTGGAACTTGGAAGAGTAGGTCACCACTGGGTCTGGGAGTTCCAGCACCTGTCAGCTGCTGTAGGAAGGAGGCTACAGCTGGGGTTGGTGGCCAGTCTCTTCCGCTCACTGTTGGTTTGCTGGGGTAGGGTGGGTAGGGCCCAAAAGACTTCCTTCTGCCATCAGGCCACGCTTTCTGCACGCTTTGAGCAGGGCCATAAGTTTTTCTTAGAGCTTCCTTGTCCCGATGCTGGGAGGGCTTCTGCAGGACCCACCAAGGTCAAGGGAACGATGAACTCGGGGACTCACCCCACGGTACCCCTCAGGTCCTGAGGTCCCTGGCTGGTTTCCCCTTTCCACCTCCCACAGTCTTCCTGTGCCTGTCGGTTGTGTTCTGCCCGGGGACGTTTTAGTCATAGAAGAAGGGCCTGGGAGGAACAGGGCTGTCCATGTTGGTGAACTGCAGTCAGACGTATGTTTTCATGCTTTTCCCTTTAGGTCGGCTGAATTTCACTCTTAGAGAGTGAAGGCCGGAATGGAGATGGCCGTCCCACTTGACAAGGTTGAGGAGTCTGGTCTCAGTGCTGCCCATAACAAAACTATGTTTCCTACCAGCAGCAAACGCATACCCAACCCAGCTGGCCCTTCTGGAGAACCCGCTCTAAAGAATTTCCTCAGCCAGCAGCTCCTCACAAGCCCTGGCCAGCTCTCCACCCCTGCCAATGACAAGACTTCCTTAGCCCACGTCCTGCCCCATCTCTTCTTTCTTTTAGTTGCTCTCCGCTCTTCTAGGATTCTTTGCATATCCTTTCCATGCTCTGCCCTCTTGCCTGGGCTTTGGGGTGGTCAGTTGCCGTTACTGTTTATTGAACTATTCACAGGGGACTCTGCACAGAGCAAAGGTTTGACTGGAGCCCAGCTGTTTGGGAGGAAGTCTCTTCAGCTGCCCAAGACAGCCCAGGAGTGAGCTCAGGTAGCCATCTCCAGCAGCTCATGCCCTTGATGGCCCACGAATAGACAGTCCACGTTTCTTGCTTCCCTAGGCCCCTGCTCACTGGACTCCAGCCTCCTCCTCCCCCACCTGCATCTGCCCTCACGGGTACCTCCACGTGAGAGGCAGCTGGTCAGTGCCCACCCCATCGTAATGCTTCTGTTTGGCAGGAGAGTCTCAGAAACTGAAATACTCAGAGTCTCAGCTAGGCTAAGTTCAAAGTGAAATGGACAGGTCACACCCTACAGCCCGAAGCAGTTGGGTTCTTTCGATCTAGGGAAACTATCCCCCCTCAAGGAATGTCTGGCTGATGGACGACTAAATGTGGGACGTCACCATTCATGCCAGGAGCGGTCACACTGAGGCTTGAGGAGATACATTTCCCGTGGCCGGTGTCACAGGCTCAGCTTGCAAGAGCTCAGAGGGGTTTACATTTCATCTGTCCATGCTGTGGGTCAAACGCGATGCCTCTTTTCCTGGATCCAGGGATCATTCTCCCTGGTCACCTCTGGAGCCATCGTTAGCTCCTCGTGGCCCGTGTGGAGCTCCCCTTTAAGTCCATGGACGCAGCAAGCTCTGTGGAAGAATTAGGTGATTGCCCATTAACAGTGGCACCTGCAACTCGAGGGAAATTCGTTTTCCACCCTGACCTGTGAGTTCCAATCAGTGTTAGCTTCAGTCGAATACTGATGAGTCGCAACTGGAGTTTCACTTAAGCCACCTGCCTGAGCCAGAGGTGAGAGGTGGCCCGAGTGTGACAGCCCAGAAGACAGGTTCCATTGGCCAAGATCCCTGGTCTCAGCTGGAGGAGACACTGCATGGGGAGGGCAGCCTCATTAGTGGAGTAGGATGGAGAACGAAACATACCTTTACGGTGTGACAGTCAGGGCATCTGTGGAAGCCTAGTGTCCATGCAATTGATTTCAACGCAAATAACAGTTTTACGAGACTGCCGACCGCGCAGCTTCTGTTTGCAGACAGGGCACTCGAAGGAACCGAGGTGAGGTGTCTGCGTTCTAATTCTTTCTTCTGTCCTATTTCACCTTCCTGCAAAAGGAAGGGGGGTGGTCAGAAAAAGAGCTCACTCCGGAAAATGCCTTGACATAGAATCAACAAGAAGGATGGGCAGGCAGACAGGTAATGACTTTGAAAGTGAAAGAAATCGCCCAAGATCTATGGCGTTTTTAGCCAAAGAGGGGGAAGCACTCCAAACAGATGGGTGGTAATGACACCCAGAGGAAGTTCCTAATGAGCCCGAAAACAAAGCTCTGAAGAGAGGGAAAGAAGATAAATTCAAAGCATTGTTTACGTAACCTTAGGGGCCTGGACACCAAGAACTCACGGTGCCTCTCACGGGTGAGAAAATGAGAGCGTTTGAGCGTTAAGAAAGAAGAGTTTTTGGCAGAAGGTCAAAGAGAGTGAACGGATGTGAGGGGGGGGACGGACAAGGGAGGGAGACGGGGGTGGGCACAGCTTTTATGTTAAAAGAAATTTAGCAAGAATAGAAGCTTGACTGTGAAGGAAACAGGTAGAGGGAGGAGGGCCATGCTAAGAGGGGACCAGGAAGGCTGCTTTATCCCACTAGTAGGCCCCAGACAAAGCTGCACAGCCCTCCGGGTCCCCAAGGGCCTGCAGCCCTGGCGCTAAGTCAGGAGCACTGAGTACTCTTTCTACCACCTGGTACCACTGGACCCAGCTGGATGGGAGTCATCTGCTGCGGAAAATGTCAGGGGAACGTGGCGGCAGCCTGGGGACTGAGCATCTCCCTCCATTCCAACTGAGCGCCAGACTGTGCAGAATCAAGGGGGGATCTGCCCTGTGTGTTCAGAGTTCAGTCAAGTGCAGAGGAAGGAAGCACCGGGGCTTCTATGGTCTGAAAGTGTGTCCCCCCAAATGCATACGTTAGAACTTGATCCCCAGTACCACAGCCGGGGGGTCTTCAGCGAGTGATCAGTTTCTGAGGGCTCTGCGCTCGTGAGTGGGACCAGCCCTTTTAAAGGGCTTGAGGGAGCCTGTTCCCCAACCCCCTTATGCTTCCTTTGTCATGGGAGGGCAGTGTTCCCCCCTCCGCCGCGTGAGAACACAGAGCAAGAAGCTGTCATCTGCAAGGCACTGGTCCTCCTCTGATGCTGAATCTGTGACCCCTTGGTCTTGGATTTCCATCCTGCAGAATGGCGAGAAATAAGTGTTTGTTGTTTATAAATCACCCAGTCTCAAGTGTTTGGTTATAGCAGCAGGAATCGATGAAGACAGGGTCCTACCCTTTCCATAATTGAGCAATCCCAATAATTATTAAGGTTTGAACATCTTCACAAAGAACCTTTTCATACGTTAGTTCTCTGGGGCTCACAATGACACAGTGAGACAAAAGGTGTTACGGATGATGGCATATATTCATGGGTATTAATATGCATTTTAGTGTACGCACTAGTCATTAGTATATATAGTAATTATTAAATTATTTTACAAGAGAGAAGTTAAAAACTTGGGAAGGTTTTAAAAACTGTCAAGAGGCAGAAGCAGCATAAGAAATTTGGCTGTATATTGCTGGGTGTGGTGTGCACACCTGTAATTCCAGTGGCTCAGGAGGCTGTGGCAGGAGAATCACAGGTTCAAAGCCAGCCTCAGCAGTTTAGTGAGGCACTAAGCAACTCAGTGTGACCCAGACTCTAAATAAAATACAAAAAAGAGCTGGCTTGGTGGTTGAGTGCCCTGAGTTCAATCTCCAGTACCAAAAGAAAAGTAAAGAAATTGGCCGTATAAACAAAAACGGCCCATGAATTTGTAGGCAGAGGGGACCCCAGACTGGTCCTATGTGCTCACGGAAAATGCAACTCAGGTGAGCTTTCTCCTGCTCAGCAGCCTGCCTGCAGACCCTGAAAGGAACCAGTGCCTGCTGCTCCCTCTCAGGAAGATTCTCCTCATTAGAAAATGGAGCTATTTCATTTAATAAGTACTAAGACTTATGACATACTCTGTGCTAGGTGCATTTATGATATATGTTATCACATTTGACGGGTTTTGAGACACCTCTTTATTTAAAAACAACTCTTCCAATGATATTTTTATTTTTTAATATTTATTTTTTAGCTGTAGTTGGACACTTTATTTTACTTATTTATTTTTATATGGTGCTGAGGATCCAACCCAGGACCTCACACATGCTAGGCGAGTGCTCCACTGCTGGGCCACAATCCTAGCCCCAATAATATTTTTAAATCAACTTTATTTGTGTGACATTTACTTAAAACAGAAATTTAAGGAATTTTAAGTAGTATACTATAATTGGATTAAAGTTTAAGTCCTTGTGTTAGTTTTCTGTTACTATAATAAGATACCTGAGATAAACAAACTTAAAAATAGAAAAGATTTATCTTTGTCACCGTTTGGGAGATTTTAGTCCGTGGTCCATTGACCCTGTGGCTTTGGGCCCATGATGAGGCAGAACATCATGGTGGGAGCACAGGGTGGAGCCTAGTTGCTCACCTCACAGAAACCTGAAAGCAAAAGAGAAAGGAAGGGATTAGGGCCCCAATATCCCCTTCAAGGGCAAACCCCCAAGGACCTTCCTTCCTTCCACTTGGTCCCACCTCCTAAACGTTCTACGACCTCTCAACAGATCCACGGGACTAAGGCCCAGGGGACTGAGAACAGGCTGGTGGGGGTGGATGTGAGGGGTCCCAGTGCCTGCAGTCTTGGGGCTGGAGGAAGGATGGGACAGCAAAGGACTTAGTATTGATCCTAAGGACAAAAGGGTTCAGGCATCCTATTTACAAACAGAAATAACAATAATCTAACCTTAAACCTTTTTTGTTTTTTATTTTTTTAAGAGACAGAGAAGGAGAAGGAGAAAGAGAGAGATGAGACCTAAAGAAAAAACCCATCACTGCTAAAGTCAGGGTAGTCACGTTCACATTTGTGTTCTCTGTTGACCCTCGCCACCACCCGGAGACCCCTTTGGGAAACTGGAGTCTCTCTGAACACTTACCTCCAGGGTCAAAGATTCCGTGCCTATGTATGGGTGGGGGCGCACCGGGGGCCAGCCAAAAGTGACGCGCTGCGTAGGGGGGAGGTCGGTCACCTCCTGGGAGGGAGATCAAAGGCGGTAGGAGAGGGGCACACCCTCTGGGTGCCCGCTGGACAGCCTGTTCTTCCTCCAGCAGAGCCAAGTGCCAGGCTGCATCGTGGCTCAGCACTGACTGTGTGCATCCCATCACCATAATGCTCAGGCATCCATCGCGATCTGACAATCAAAATCCAACTTTCTTTTTTTTAGCACTAAGGGTTGAACTTGGGTGGCGGAGCTTACCACAGAGCCATACCCCAGTCCTTTTTATTTTTATTTTGAGGTAGGATCTTGCTAAGTTGCTGAGGGCCTTGCTGAGTTGACCAGGGGGCCTGGAACTTGCTACCCTCCTGCCTCAGCCTCCAGAATCACTGGGATTCTGGGGTGTGCCAGCACACCCAGCTCCAACGATAAATCTTTTAAAATTTCCAGCCCTTCATTACCTCTGCAGGATGCATATTTTAACTGGCAGAGCCCAGTCCTCCCTTTGAGGACGGATGTGAGTGGAAGTTCTGGAAGAGACAGAGGCCAGGACAGGCAGGGATGTGGGGACGGGGGAGAGTGCACAGGAGGTGAGCCTGCACTGCGGTGGGGACAGACGCACCTGCCTGTCCTGTCCTGCAGCCAGGGCCTCATCAGCACAAGACCTTGTGCTCGGAGAAGTACCAACACCCACACAGCAGTGTTTCATCCCAGTACTCGATGCCCAATGACCCTGCAAGGTGCATCACCACTGATGGTTAGAAAACCAAAAGCCCCAGGCCACACAGCCAGAAGGTGGCCCTGCAGGCAATACTAAGTGAAAGTATTCTAACTCTGGAGAGCAGGCATACAGATAACATGGATGTCGAACAGAGATATGTGATTTGATCGGAGAGAGAGATGGATCTAAATTTTTGGAGTTCAATTGCTTTCAATGATTTTTTTTTAAGTATTTAGCAACTCTGAATCAGCGACCACTGAAAATCATGAAAATCACGAGAACCATTGAAAATCGGAGAGAAGTGACTCTCTAGGGTCCACCTGACGTTCTTCTCCCCCAGGGGTGCTGAGCCTGAAGGATGTGAGGAGCACAGTTTGGGGTGCTTCCCTACTGGAACACATTCCTATGTCACGTATCATAGACTAAGAGCAACCCATCGATCCCACGGAGCTGGAAGCCCCCGACTTGAGCGACTGAGCTGCTGTCCCCTGCTGCAGAGGGAGAGAGACCAAGGAGACATGGGAACCTCAGATGTGCTCCTCTGAAAGCAAAGAATGCCCACTGAAAAGAGACACAGAAGGTCCCCAACTCACAATGGCTCGACTCACAATTGTTGGTCTCTACAACAGTGGGAAAGAAACATGCATTCAGTAGAAACTGTACTTTAAATTCAGGGCTTTTCCCGAGCTGGCAATATGCAGTGTGATCTCCTCTGGTGAAGCCAGGCAGGAGCACAGGCTGCAGCCCAGAACTACAAAGGAATCGACTGACACGCCACAGGATGTGCCGTCGGCGAGGAGCAGCTGATGCCATTTCTACTCAGGATATTTTCCACCTTCGATTGTTTTATTAGGACATGACCCATAAGTCAAGGGACCTCTCCTTGTGCTAAATCCTTCTGAGCTACTCTTCCAGGTGTGTGGGGACATGAGTTCCCTCCCCTTCCTCTCTGGCTGTGTCTATGGACGCCCCAGAGAGGGTAGGCATGTGGCCTCTGGCTAGACCTGATCCTCAGGAACAATGATACCAGGACAAGGACAGCAGTCGGGACTGTCTCAGACAAGCTGGAACTTGTGGTCCCCCATCTCTGTGGAAAACTAGAGAACTGGGAAGGAGCCATGTGCCCATCGGAACCCCAGCACAAAACTCTAATCTGCCGCTTTCCATTTTTTGTAGCATACCTTTAACAAAACATGTCTTAAGCTCCCTAAAATATATGCCCTAATTTATAGATTATAATCGAATTAGTCCGCTAACATACTATATACATTGTAAATCACAACAGTAGATGTTTAAGATACAAAAAAAATAGAAATTCCACTTCTGAATAGACATACGAAAGAATTGAAAACAGAGACTCAAACACGTACTTACTTCTATGCCGTCGATCATAGCAGCATTATTTGCAAAGTTACACACAACCTGGAGGGGCCATCAAGAGATGAATGGCTGCACCCAATGAGGTATGTTCATACAGTGTCCCATTACCCAAAAAGAAGGAGATTCCGACATGCTGCAATATGAATGAAAACTCAACATAAGCCAGTCATTTAAGAACAAAGATCGTGTGAATCTCCTTATCCAAACTCTCTACAACAGTCGATTCAGGGAGAAGAGTGGTGGACAGAGGCTGGCCGGGCCTGGAAAGGTGGAGGCACATGGGGTGGTTGCTCATGGGGTGTGCAGGTCCCCTTGGGGTGATGGAATTTTTTGGAAATAGCGGAGGTGGCTGCACAACATGGCGACTCTGGTTAATGCCCGTGAATTGTTCACTTGAAAGTGGTCAGAATGGCAAATTGCACGCCACGTGTACATGTTTTGCCACATGAAGGAACACTTGAAATAATCAGGAAGAAAAAAATAAAAGAACAAAATGTTTTAAATATCTTGACAAAAAGAATGATGAAGCTCCAGCGTTTTCTTCCCATTCCCCCTGGCTGGCCTGCAGTCCTACCAGGTGGGTGAGCTTGCAGCTTCTTACAGACCCAGGCTCATACTGTTGTTTGTAAGACACTGTTTATAAGCTTCCCCAAATTCATCTTTTCATTGAATATCAACAAAGTTCTTGTACATTCATGATAACATCTGCCTCATCCCCTTAAAGCCAACACCACCATCTAACCCAGAAATAAAAGCAGGGGTCACAAAATATGGGCACATGACCTGGAAGGGCAGATGAGAACCACCAGGTAGAAACTACGAGTTGTAAAAGTTGCTCCCGCTGGCCTCAGCCAGAAAGTGACAGTGGTGGCTGGCAGCCGAAAACTATTTCACATCTCAGTTCAGTGATTTTTTTCTTTCATTATTTTGCATGTAACAGTTTTCTACAACAAGCCTGTACTACGGTTATAAATAGAAAAAGAGAAAATTTTAAAACCTACTGGCTTTCTCCGTTTTTATTTGTTTGTTCTTTTGTCAGTATTGTTTGGGGTCGTCCATTGCAGGGGACAGCAGGGCTTTAAGCCCTGGAGTCACCATGGTCACTTCATAAGAGCCCAGAAGTTAGGCCCATCAGGAAAGTCCTGAGTCATCACTGGATAATAAATCGTCATGGATCTTCTGCTTAGTAAAGTGCAGAAGTGTCTTGTACCTATTATAAAGATTTTCATCAAAGACCATGATTTGGAGGCTGGGCTGTGACTCAGGGATTGCTTTGCATGGACAGGGCCCAGGCTCCAAGGTCAGCACTGGGAACAAAGAAAAAGAAAAAAAAAAAACATGGAAATTAAGAAAAAGAATTTACACTGCAAAAAGGAACCTCCCACAATTTGGAAAATTCACCCTTGTGAACACCCAGTTCCCCAGGGACCCCTGAATGATGCTGGGAACACGGGTGAGTGTAACACCATCGTTCTGCCTGGAGAAGGGCAAAGGACAGAGAGAGGGCAGCGGCCTGCCCACTGGGGTCGAGGCATGTCCGCAGCTGACTCAGGGCCTCTCTGCAACCCGGCATTGGTGCTCCAGGCACAAGCCCTAACTGCTGACCTCTGCCTCTCTGTGGGGCTGGGCTCCTGCCCCTCAGCCTCATCCTCCTCCACTGGCCCTGGATCAGGCCACCGGGCCGAGGGGTGACCAAGTGCCCCATCACACGGTGCCCCCAGCACAGCCCTATGGTGCCGCCTCTAACACAGCAAACAGGCTGAGGCTCACAGCTCTGGAGCGTGTTTTCCAGAAGGCTTTCAAGTTGTGTAAACCTCTGTGCAAGCCAGGGCGCTTGTGTAAGAGCCACATGCCAGGGTCGATGGTACGACCTCCTCTCCTGCTTGGCTCCAGGAGAGCACTTCTCAATCGCTGGCGGAGGGTAAAAATCATGCCCTTACAAAGTCTCTTCTCATTAGGAAGGAAAGAGAGTCCCTAAAGCAGCTCTGTTCAGATTTCCAACCACCCCTGGTCTGTTCCTGCCTCTCCTGTCCACGGACCTCGGGTGGTGCCTGGCAGTGAGTTCCAGGCTCTGGTGACCAGGACAGGAGGCTGCTGGAGAGGCCGGCCATCCTCACCTCTGCTCTTTCTACGTGTCTTTAACACCTGCCTGCATCTTCTGCCAGCCCTTTTCCCCAAAGGCCTAGGATTTTGCAAAGATGTGTTCCATGCCAGAACTCACCCTGTAGGTAAAGTCCTCGTTGGCCACGACTTTTCACACAAAGACACTCTGATGATTGATGTTGCTTATCTCTAGATTATCACTAACCAGTTGGCCCTGATCCATAACAACCCACTACAGTAACCCCAACTATCTTCCTGGAACTCCCAGCCTTGGCATGACTCTGGCTCCAGAGGAGTTACCACCAGCTCCCATTTTGGTGGAAAGTGAATTTGAAGTAGTTTCTTCCTTTAGAGGCAACACAAGTTCTCCACATGGCTTCCGAGTGCCCTTCTGAGATTGAGAGAGTCCAACGGGAGCTGTTATTCTCTCTACTGGATTCTTCTCCCTTGACAGACAATCCTGGTCTTTTGACCTCAGTTTAGGCCTTCCTGCCAACATGTTCTTCCCTTTCTTCACCTGATTTCTGTTGCTATAACAAAATACCTGAGACTGGGTGACTTATGAGAAACAGAAGTTTGTCTCAAGGCTCTGGAGGCTGGGAAGTCTAAGAGTATGGCACCAACATCTGCTTGGCATCTGGTGAGGGCCTCCTTGCCGCATCATAACATGGTGGAGGGCATCACATGATGAGGCAGGGCAAGTGAGCTGGCTCATCTGTCTTATAAAGCCACCAGTGCATCATGGGAGCCCTACCTGTACCCTCATGACTTCCTCTAACCCTAATGACTTCCCACCTCCACATACCATTAATCTATGACCTTGACTTTCCCACACAGGAGCTCTGGGACACACCCAAACCATGGCACCCCTGCAAGAAATTTACCCTTGAAATGCTCACTTCCCCTTGTAGGATCCTTCTTATTGACCATAATGTCCTGACAGATCCCTTAACTGTGAAGACGAAGCACACTCACTGTTGGGATCACGATCATTCACCTCGTGTCAAGCCCTGCTGTCGGCGTGTGCTCAACCAGGCTCTCTGACCTCCTGGGGTGTCGACGTCTCCGTGAACCGATTCCTCGTTGTCAGACGACTGTTAATGGGTTCCTTCTTCCCACCTGGGCTCAGGAAAGTTGTTAAGTTGGGAGACTCCGTCTCTGCCATCTGCAGCAGAGGTCGTCTGTCCAGCCACCATTCACCTCGGTATCTACAGCTCCAAAGAGTCTTCTTGTTTGACTTCATCAATAACAGCTCCGACCCCCTCAGCAGTCCCAGGGGAGAGGCTGGGATGGGAACTCCAACCCCAGCCTCCTTTGTCTGATCTCGCCCGTTTCACCCGCGGGGGGAAGGGTGATCCTCGGCTGCCTGCGGTGGCTGGCCTCCGATATTCCTTTTAATGGCCCGTCTTCTAACGGCGCTGGCAACTGTCGAGGCTATTTACTCTGCCAGTGTTCATGGCTCACGGGCTTCTTTGTTGTTTTTGCAAATAGTGTTTTACAGGCTTCTACATCCTTCTAACACGCCGCGTCTCCCAGCAGAGCTCCCCCTTCCTGCATTAACAGTGAAGAAATCATGAAAGCAAAGTTGTATCAAACCACGTCCCAAACAGTCCCCCTGTTCAAACATAGTTGTCACCTTCAACACACTGCCCCGAAACTCAACCCCACTTTTGTTTCTCCACCTGTTTTTTTTTTTTTTTTGCGTGCGTGTGTGTCTGTGTGTGTCTGTGTGTGTGTGTGTGTGTGTGTGTGGTGTGTGTGTGTGTGTGTGTGTGTGTGTTCTGTATCTCTGCTCACTTGGAGCAGGTCATCCTCAAAGCTCCACTTCTGGGGTACAGACCCTGTCGGGGCTGATTTGGGTGATTTCAGAACTCTAGTCACTACCAAGAACCACTGGAAAGGCTTGAACCAGAGTTTGCACAGGAACCGAATTCAGTAACAAACGCAGGCCCCAGAGTGGGGCTCATTCCTAATGTGATTTTTTTTTCTTTTATTATAATGTGAATTGAATGAGGCAGATGGGTTTAGTTTATTTGCCTCATAGTTACAAGGGAGATGGCTATACAGTTAGATGGATAGGAAGGAAGGTTTTGTTGTTGTTTTATTGTTGTTTTTTACAAATTAGTCTGTGCCTAAATGGCAATTGCACTTTGACAAAAGTCAGTGAACCAAAAATCAAAGCAGCTCACCAAACTGTGCTCCACGTGGAACAAAACCAAAGAGGATTTGGCTCAAGTCTGACCTCAAGTCTCTTTCTAGATGACCTCGATGTGGTGTTTGCTCCCCAAGGAATGAGCCAAGGCCAGGCACAGTTTCTCCAGAAAAGCCCTCCTGGACAGACAGGGCAGCCTTGCCAAGAGCAGCACGTTGGAGCGTTCAGCAGCACTCCACGGTGGCTTGAGAACGTGTCATTACCCTCCTCCAGCCAAAAGTGGTCCCTGCTCCAGGAGTAAGAATGGACCCTGGGTGAAGGCTCCTATGCGGAACAACCCTGCCAATCTATTCCATTCCAAACTCAGCTGGTCCCTTGACACTCAGCACAGCACACCTCAGACTCCCAACAACAGCAGCACATGTGAGTAAGCCCAGGACTAAGGACTTGCATCTAATTCAAACCTCAAACCTGACTCAGGCACTACTACCCCGTTTTCAGATGAGGAAATCAAGGCACTGATTGGTAGAGCGCTTGCCTAGCATGCATGAGGCACTGGGTTCGATCCTCAGCACCACATAAAGATAAACAAGCAAAGGCATTCTGTCCATCTACAACTATAAAAAAAAAATAAACAAAAAAAGAAATCATGGCACTGAGCAGGTATGCAGCTGGCTGAAGAGTATGCAGTCAGAAAATTAGAGAGGAGGAATCTGAGTCCAAACATAGATCATAACTTGACGCCATCACACTGGACATCCTCCCTGCAGTAAATGGCTATTGGTTTGATCTGATCTGATCTAGAACACATGCATCTGTGGCACAGTCCCATTCTCTGGTTGTGTTTTTGGCTAACCTCCCTTTTCTGTTTTCAACAGATGTTTTCTGCAAGGTGTCAACACGTTTCTGGTTCACTGGGAGAGTTTAACGAGAGAGAGATGTGCTCAAACAAACCAATGTGTGACTCGATGGAGGATCAGCCATGTGGTCCGTGCTCGTACCAGGATGTCTTGGCTGGAAGGTCTGGGGCAACTTCTCTAAGGAAGAAGTGTCACACTGGAGCCAGTGGAAGAAGATAATTTACCAGTTGAAAGAAGGTGAAAAGGTGTAGCCCACAGAGAGGGCGAAGCTCACTGGGCTAGGAAAGCAAGTCGGAAGACATGGCCAGATGAGGGGGGTGCCCAGGAAGTGTGAATGGAGAGTGGGAGGTAAACCCTGCTGGATCCACAGGCAGAGGGGAGAGTCTGGTTCCCAGGGCAACAGGGGGGATTAAAGGGATTTAATCAGATTAGGATAACAGGATCCTGGAAGCCCTGGGGGAAGAGTCCTCTAGCTGCAGAAGGGGACCGGGATGGAGGGCTCAAGTGCACGTGGGGAACCACTTAGCAGGTAGCAGTAGCAGCTCGGACTGCCTGACAAGCTGTTAAGACCTCTTGTAGGTGACTGTGCAGATGGCTTTGCTCCCAGTTCCTCCTGTTCTGCATTGAGGATCTTAAGTCCTGGGTCTATTTTCCCCAAAGAAGTTACCTTATACTTTCAGATTGAGGCTAATGAATAAGATAGGAGATCTATTGGTTTACCCATGGCAACATTTCACTTTAAATTACCACTGACGGGTTGGCTGAATCCATCTGAGACAATGGACTGATTTTAAGAGAATGCAAAAGTTCTTTCCTGACCCATCAGCACCATCACTTAACCAACGAGGCATCTGTGAGACCTGGAAGTCAAGGAACTTCTCTCTACCACCTACACGAGAATGCTCTGCCACCTCAGCAGAATCCCAGGTGTCTTATTTCCAAGGCAGAACAAGTACAAGCCACAAGGTGGGGGGAGTGCCATGCTCACCCCTCACGGCGGGCAGATTTAGACAGGTGGCTCCACTCCCAGCCCCAGTGGTCTCTGTTCCCTGGGAACCGGTTCATGATGTGGGGGCTGTTGGTCCCACATAGATGGCCGGATGCATTACTAACACACTATTCCTAAGACTCCAAGGATCTCCTGTCCACACAGATGGCATGAGGATAGACACTGACCTCACACACCAGCTCTGCCCCTTCAAATAAATAAATGGCCACAGAAAAAAGAACAAGCAAAAAAAAAAAAAAAAAATATATATATATATATATATATATATATAGCCCAACCAAACTGGGAAAGGTAACATTTCAGAGGCCTTTCTTTGCTTCAAACAAGACTTGATCTAAATCTGTTCAAGAGCAACTGCAGAAAGAGACAGGAAGTGGAAGAGACCAAGACAGATCCCTCCAGCATCCCGGGATGACCCAGGTCTCTTGTCACCTCCACCCTCATGCACACTCTCTGCCTCTCTCCTCAGGACCTGCCCAAGTGCCAAGTCCACGCTTCCATGTAGCCTCAAGTTGTTTGCACCAAAGAACTTACGTCGCTCAGCTGTCCCCCAGCTTTAACAAAAGAGTGACACAGGCCAGGTACGGATGCAGAGACCTTATACTTTCAAGACCTGAATTTTGATCTACCCTTTGACAAGCAGAGGCAGGCAGGGTTCCCACTGGGTGTGAGTTAACACACCTAGGCTGAATGGAAAGCCATCCCAAACTCACTGGCTTCACATGATCACTTATTCTGACTCACAGGTATGTCACCTGGCTGAAAGGCAGCTGGCCAGCTGGGCTTGGCTCTGGGCAGCAGTTTGGGTCTGGCCCTTCCCACGTATCTCCCCTGACTTTTGGACCCACAGGATAGCCAGGCACCTTCCCATGGGTGACAGGTCGAGGGCACAGTGGAAACACACAACACTCTGTCACTCTGACCCCATACCATTGGCCAAAGCAAGTCACTCGGCCAAATCTAAAGTGCGGGAACTTCAGAGTCACATGTTAACAGGCAGGGGGAAAATTGGGAACAATAAGGCCACCTGCTGCATTTGTGGAAAAAAAAAAAAAGAAGAAGAAGAAGAAGAATCCTGCTACTACTTTGCAGCCCTGTCCGTGTGCTGCTAAACTCTCTTCATATACATTAACATGTCTGCTCCCACTGGACCCTCCAAGTTCTATGACTACTTGTAGGCAAGAGGAGTGAGGGCCCAAGTCCACACCCCATCCCTTTTGGGGGTCAGGATTCAGAACCCTGTTTCCGGCTCTGCATCCCGTCATCCTGACATGCTGCAGCCAAACATCTCTGCCTGGGTGCCGGGAGGCCCCCCCAGGCTCTGGGTTGGCAGAAACGTGTGGCGTGAAGCTCTGGGCTCTGAAGACCAGGAACTGGAATACGGAAATAAAGGTTACCTGAGATTAGTGCAAGGTCACTCGTGAGTCACTGACTGCCCAACACAGAAACTGGCTCAGGTACACCGACCTGTTTTTGAATATCACCTGAATATTTTCTCAACAGTGAGTGTCTTTCATCTTATTTAACGGCTGTGGACCATAGGCTTGGGGAAAGAGACCCAGGCGGATAGAAAAGAGTCCAGACCACAGGGAGGCCCTGCCTGGGAGACGTCACCTTGGTTTCCACTCAGGGTCTTCCTGTCTCAGGGGAGGGGAAGGGGGGAGGGAAGGACAGCAGAATAAAACAGACATTATGATTGCTGTACGTGTGTTCGTGACTGCACGACCAGTGTGATTCTGCAACCTCTACACTCAGAAAAATGAGAAATTAGACCCCATCGGATTCAAACTACGATATGTCAAGATCATTGTACTGTCAGGTGTAACTGATTAAAACAAATTTTAAAAAAATAAGATCTTCCTATCTCTCAACCTCCCGTTTACTATAGCCAACGGCAACTTGGGCACCTACTTGAATCTTTTTATGTAGAGGAGACTTTTATTGTCTGGCAGGGAAAAAATCTGGTTGAGTCCAATAGCTTATTAAAAATCAATCTATTATAGAGCCGAAAGCCTTGCTGGTGAAGCCAGAATTAGATAGGCAATCAATATAAGTAGGTAAATCAAGTCAGGTCAGATCCAGACAGGCCAATTTTGAGTGAGTCTGGCCAGCTGGAGACTGTCCCCTGGGGGTTAAAATGTTAATTCCTTCAGAGCCCTTCCTCCACCTTTATCCAGAATCTGCCCTTGCTCCAACCTGTTGCCAAGGTAACCTGACCCAGGGATTGCCCCTCCCTACGGGAAGCTAAAAGACTGTTAATCCAGGTGTCCTGGGCTGCTCCATCCTGCCCTTCCCCCTCCAGCCCACCTGCTTCCCTCCTTTTAGCCATCCCACGAGCATTCCTGGACCTAGTCACTGCACCGGAAGGAGAAGGATAGGGGAAGAGGGCAGGAGAGCATGGGAAGCCCAGGACATATAGAAAGGGCAGAACTCCTCGATTCTGGGGATACCTTGATACCAGCTGTGGCCCCCTTCTCCCTCCCAGGAGAAGCCTATGTGACCCCTTTTTAAATAAACCTGCTTCATAGGCTTGCCTCGGCGTGCTTCTCTAGTGTTCAACCTTCAGCATGTGGGGAAGCAGAACTGGGCACCGGTGGTATCACTGAGAGTGACGAGGGCCCTCCACAGCTGATCCCGCACAGGAATCGAGGCCACCCTGCCGAACAGGGCCTCGGACCTCAGCGTTAGAAAAGGTCTCCTGACTCCCAAGAACTCACCCACTTAGGTCTCACGTGCTCTGAGGTCAGGCAATGGGCGGCAACCCAGGAGGCGAATTTAAAAGGCTTTATTGAGATGTCCCAGAGTGGACAGGAGGAGGGTCTGAGCAGAAACTGTGTGGGGGCTCCACCGGCCTGGGATTGCAGGAAAGGAAGGCAGGAAGGGAAGGGCTGGGGTCAGGAAAAGGGATTTTTAGAGTCCCTTGTCCTGCTGGATTTGGTCAGGGGACTGGCTGAAATCCAGGACTGGCCAGGAGATCCCACTGATGGACAGGCATTTCCATCAGCACCTGACTGATGTTTCTTCCCCACGCCAACTGCTTGGTGCTTTGTCCTGAGTCACCGCCACCGACCTCACAGGTGCCTTAGGGGGCCACCAGCATCAGCTCCAGCAGAGAAGTCCCAGATGCCGCCCCCTCGAAAACCACTCAGCCACCACCCCCCTGCAGGAACCCCAGCCCCCACTCCCTTGTGGACCCCCATCTACCAATGCGGGGCGCCCCCGGTTGCCTCCATCTTGGGACTCGGCAGCTACTGCCTGGTCCCCTACTCGCAGGAGCCTGCCTGCACCTGGGGACGTCCCAGGCTCAACAGCCACAACACTGCAGCCACAGCCATGGCACAAATCGTCACCCAGCTCCCTCCACCCAACCCCACACCCCATCATGAAAGCAGCTGCCTCCACCGTGGGCCACCTCCACCTCCATCTTTATTGGGGCAACTACCAGTTTGGAACACCAGAAAGCCAGGTACCCCTGGTTTTCTAATTCCCCCCAATCCCCAGCAGCCGCCAACTCAGCAGACTGCCTAATTCAAAACAGTTCTCCGCGACCGGTGCACGGCCACCAGAGTGCAGCACATAAGACCCCCAGAGAGAAAGGTTCCTGATTGGGAAGCAGAAAGGGCGAGGGTGAGGGAGATGCACTTTGGAGACTAAGTTAGAGGGCAGAAACTGTGGGGTCTACAGGTGAGATGAGGTGGTAAGACCCAGTGCCCACATCACAGGAGCAGACCCCAAAGGAGATCCTTGAGGTGCAGTCTCCCAACAGGCCCGGAGGGTGCCACACCCCGCTTCCAGGTGCCCAGCACCCAAGACCAACCCTCAAACCCTGGTAACCCCCACCATCCTGAGGGCGGAGATACCAACTAAGAACAGACAACCCCACCATTACATGAGAAGGGAACAGGAAAGATACAGATCTCCAACCAAAACAAGCCTTGTTTCTTCCTTCAAGATCTTTTTCCTTTCTTCTCCCTCTAATTCTTCCGCCCTCACATCCACAACACATGTGAAACCAAGTACTCTGCATGAATTAGGGCGCAGAGGACTGAGACGACTGAATGGTGTGTTACAGTCGTGTTGCACATTCTTTTTCCCCTTTTTTCTTTTTCCTCTTTTTTCCTCTCCAATCTTTACTATTTTAACATTTTTTAATTTTTCTTAATATATATATATGTGCACATATATATATATATATGATATTTATATGTGTGTGTGTTTGTGTTATGTACTCTACTGTCTTCCCTCTTACTTTTCTACCCAACGTTATTACCTCTCTATTCTCCTGCTACTAACTTCTTCTTTGGGTTCCTCTCTCACACTTCCTAAGATGTAATAACTCTACATCCTCATCTCCTACCTTCTCAGCATATCTTCCTACACCTCACCCCTGGTTTTCTTGTCCACTATTAGAAACTATAAGCCCTTTTACAAACCCACTGATTACATGGTGGATAACAATTGAAGTCACCATTTCTGTACATTGTGACAACACTGTAAACATCTTAATAACCACTATTTGTTTTTAGGTGGTATTTTGTTTATTTTGGGATCTGTTAACATTGTCCTTCCCCTAAAGGAAAGGTATCGGAACCCTACAGGGGCACTATAAGCCTATAGTAAGAACAGTAATGCCGCGGATCCGCAGAGCTAGAAGGGAAGACACATGAACAACATGAAAAGACAAGGGAAGAAAGTGCCCCAAACAAATCAAGACCCAACAGTATGCTGCCTCCAAGACACTCATCTCGTAGGAAAAGACATCCACAGACTAGAGGTGAAAGGCTGGGAAAAATCATAGCACCCACATGGTATGATTAGAATCCAGGGCCAGCCCAGCCGATGAAAGAACAGAGAAGGAGTTTAGGATGTACACAATTAAAATGTTCCATGAATTAAAGGATGGTATAAGAGAGCAAATACAGGCAGCAAAAAATCATTTCGACAAAGAGCTATATAAGCAAATACAGAAAGTAAAAGATTACTTCAATAGGGAAATAGAGGTTTTAAAGAATAACCAAACAGAAATACTTGAAATGAAAGAAACAATAAACCAAATTAAAAGCTCAACTGAAAGCATCACCAACAGATTAGACCACTTGGAAGACAGGACTTTAGGCAATGAAGACAAAATATATAATCTTGAAAAGAACGTAGACCACACAGTAAGATGGTAAGAAACCATGAGCAGAATATTCAAGAAATCTGGGACAGCATATAAAGACCCAATTTAAGAGTTATTGGCATAGAGTTCCAAACCAAAAGAATGAACAGTCTATTCAATGAAATAATATCAGAAAACTTTCCAAACATGAAGAACAAATTGGAAAACCAAATTCAAGAGGCTTACAGGACACCAACTGTACGAAATCACAACAGCTCCACACCAAGGCACATTGTAATGAAAATGCCTAGCATACAAACGAAGGAGAGAATATTAAAAGCCACAAGAGAAAGGAATCAGATTACATATAGGGGGAAACAAATTAGGTGATGTGTGGATTTTTCAACTCAGACCCTGAAAGCTAGAAGATCCTGGAACAACATATATCAAGCTCTGAAAGAAAATGGGTGCCAACCAAGAATTTCGTATCTGGCAAAGTTAAGCTTTAGATTTGATGATGAAATAAAAATCTTCCATGATAAACAAAAGTTAAAAGAATTTGCAGATAGAAAACCTACACTACAGAACATCCTTGGCGAAATATTCTATGAAGAGGAAATGAAAGACAACAATGAAAATCAGCAGAGGGAGGTAGTACCCTAAAGGAAAAGCTGATCAAAGGAAAAACCAACTCAAGTTAAATAACAAAAATAAACAAAAAATGGCTGGGAATACAAATCATGTCTCAATCATAACCCTGAATGTTAATGGCCTAAACTCACCAATTAGGTCATAGGATAGCTGATTGGATTAAAAAAAAAAAAAAGACCCAACGATATGCTGCCTCCAAGACACTCATCTCATAGGAAAAGACATCCACAGACTAGAGGTGAAAGGTTGGGAAAAATCATAGCACCCACATGGACTGCAGAAAGCAGAGGTTTCCATCCTCATATCAAATAAAGCAGACTTCAAGCTAAAGTTAATCAAAAGGGACAAAGAAGGACATTTCATACTGCTCAAGGGGAGCCATACACTAATAATACATAACAATTATAAATATATATGCACCAATCAATGGAGCGTCTATGTTCATCAAACAAACTCTTCTCAAGTTCAAGAGTCAAACTGACCACAATGCAATAATTCTAGGCGACTTTACTACACCTCTTTCAACACTGGATATATCTTTTAAACAAAAGCTGAGCAAAGAAACTATAGAGCTCAATAATACAATCAATAACTTAGACTTAACTGACATATATAGAATATTTCATCCTTCAACGAGCAAATACACTTTCTTCTCAGCAGCACATGGATCCTTCTTTAAAATGGACCATATATTATGTCACAAAAAACTCTTAACAAATACAAAAAAAGATACTACCCTGTATTCTCTCAGATCACAATGGAACGAAATTAGAAATCAATGATAAAAATTAAAAAATAAAAGCCACTCCAACATCTGGAGGGTAAATAATATGCTACTGAATGACAAATGGGTTGCAAAAGACATCAAGGAGGAGGTTAAAAGATTCTTAGAGGTGAATGAGAACACAGGTACCACATATCGGAAATCTCTGGGACACTATGAAGGCAGTACTAAGAGGAAAGTTCAATGCTTGGAGTTCATTCCTTAAAAGAAGAAAAAAATCAACAAATAAATGACCTAACACTACATATCAAAGCCCTAGAAAAATAAGAACAAATCAACATCAAAAGCAGCACAAGACAGGAAATAATTAAAATCAGAGCTGAAATCAATGAAATTGAAGCAAAAGAAACAATTGACAAAACAAAAATTGGTTCTTTAAAAAATAAATAAGATTGGCAAAGCCTTACCTATGCTAACAAAGAAGAGAGAAAACTCAAACCACTAACATATGTGATAAAAAAGGAAATATCACTACAGAAATACAGAAGACAATTAGAAATTATTTTGAAAAACTTGTACTCCAATAAGATAGAAAATATTGAAGGCATCAAAAAATTTCTAGAGGCATATGAGTTGCCCAAATTGAATCAGAATGATATACACAATTTAAACAGATCAATTTCAAGCAAGGAAATCAGAAGCCTAATAACAAAGAAAAGCCCAGGGCCAGATGGATACACCACTGAGTTCTACAAGACCTATAAAGAAGAACTAATACTTATACTCTACAAATTATTTCAGGAAATAGAAAAAGAAAAAGCACTTCCGAACTCAATCTATGAGGCCAATATCACCCTGATTCCAAAACCAGGCAAAGAAACACCAAAGAAAGAAAACTTCAGACCAATATCTCTAATGAACATAGATGCAAAAATTCTCAATAAATTCTGGCATATCGAATACAAAAACATATCAAAAAGAAATTGCATCGTGATCAAATAGGGTTCATCCCAGGGATGCAAGTTTGGTTCAACATATGAAAATCAATAAACGTAATTCATCACATCAATAGACTTAAAGATAAGAATCATATGTTCATCTCAATTGATGCAAAGAAAGCATTTGACAAAATACAGCACCCCTACATGTTCAAAACACTAGAAAAACTAGGGATAACAGGAACATATCTCAACATCATAAAAGCTATCTATGCTAAGCCCCAGGCCAACATCATTCTAAATGGAGAAAAATTGAAGGCATTCCCTCTAAAAACTGGAACAAGACAGGGATGCCCTCTTTCACCACTTCTATTTAACATAATTCTCGAAATACTGGCCAGAGCAATTAGACAGACAAAAGAAATTAAAGGAATACAGATAGGAAAAGAAGAACTCAAATTAGCACTATTTGCCAATGATATGTTTTTATACCTCAAAGATCCAAAAAATTCTACCAGAAGCTTCTAGAACTAGTAAATGAATTCAGCAAAGTAGCAGGATACAAAATCAACACCCATAAATCAAAGGCATTTCTGTACATCAGTGACAAATCCTCTGAAAGAGAAATGAGGAAAACTACCCCATTTACAATAGCTTCAAAAAAAATAAGACTTGGGAATAAACCTAACGAAAGAGGTGAAAGACCTCTATCATGAAAACTACAGAACACTAAAGAAAGAAATTAAAGAAGACCTTAAAAGATGGAAAGATGTCCCTTGTTCTTAGATAGTCAGAATTAGTATTGTGTGTGTGTGTGTGTGTGTGTGTGTGTGCGCGCGCGCGCTGTGGGGCTGGGCTGGGGACTGTGGTGGTGAGAGACAGCTAAATGCTCATCTGCATGGAGGGAGCCAATAGTATCTAACATTGAAGATTCACAGATGTAACACCTAATTATGTGACCAAACAATGCAGAGAAAAAAGGTCGAAATAGTTAGTACCAAGATGTTCTCTATAGTGATCTTGGGTGATGAGATGATGAGCTCTGATTTTTTTTTAAGTTATTTTATATTGTGCCAAATACTGTTACAAGCCCAGACTGTTCCTATTAGTGGAAGAAAAAATCAATGATATTATTTTTTAAGCTTTTATATAACAAAAAAACCTTCCACTAAAGTTAATCAGTGCATCTTCTCATCTAAGCATGTAAAATGCAAATAATACTAGATATAAAAGAGAAGTCATTATGCATGGGGTCTTCTTTTATCCATGTAGCAGCTGCCCAGCCATTCATGAGTACCCCATCTGACTTGGGGGATAGGGTGTGGACCGGGTGCCCAGAACCCCATGTTAGTGCCTGGTGCTTAGTACGACTTAGGAGAAAGAGTAAAAAGGATCAGTTTTCTGTTAAAATATTTTCTCACTAAAATATTGGGTTTATTTTCACAGTTTGGTGTTTGCTAGAAGTAATTTGGAAGTCAACTAAAGTTGAGTCTCCTTCACCTATGGCGTCTCCTGACCACCTGCTACCCATTCATTGGCTCATTGGTCCCACAGACCTGAACTGTGTGGGGAGTCAGAGGTGGATCCTTCAAGGAGCTTGCTCTCCCTTCATAGAAACACTAGAGATGAGGTGACTTCAACACAGGATCAAATGCGGTAAGGGCCGTGAAAAAACTATAACGGGTTTCCAAAGGAAGTAGTAGAGGTCAGGGAGTAGGAATACAAACTCTCAGCTGATTTAGTGAGGAGCAAATTCTGTTCAACACTTTGTGGTTGAAGGGTTGTTCATTTGCCATCTTGCAAAACAACTCTTTTAAAAAAGCAGAATATTTAAACAAAGAACAAGGGGTCACCTGGTGTGGGGAGGGGCTCGCCCTGTAGCTCTGTCCACGCCCCTGTCCAGCTACGCCTGGGTTATTCTTCCGTTCCTTGATAATGTGAGCATGTGAGGAGGATGCTTGTTCCTGTTCCCAACAGTCTCACACACTGAGGCTGTGCTGTGTGGGAGGGACTTACGAAAGCTCTGACCCCAACCCTACATCTGGGGACAGCCCAATCAGGCTGCTCCTGGGCCCTTGGGTCGGCAATGTGCCTTTCATAAGTGAGAGGTAGCAGTCAGTGGGGGTGGAATTAGTCTTTGTGTGGCCGTACCCTCACTCTGGAGATCCTATAAGCTATAGGCGCGTGATGTGTAGCCAGGAGAAGCCTTTCTGGAAATGAGAATGCTGAATTAATCCGTCATATATACAGTGACTTTAGCCTACGCCTCGTGACACTGTGCCCCCAAGGCAGTATGATGTATCTTATCTGACACAGATACAGCTAGTTGGTTGTTTGATCAAGACTATTATAGTGGGGAATCCTCTAAAAATACACACATAACCATTTGAACTTCAAGCATATTATTTGTTAATCTTTTGAACGTGGACCAAGACCCTTTGCTGAGCCCCCAGTAGTCCTTTCTGGAAAAGCCACTTATGTAACTCATCGATTTCAATTTCCAGATTGGATTTCTTGAAAACACGGAACTTGCAGACATCTTAGAGATCAGAGAGTCCTCTGTATGTTAACTGCCCTCCCCTCCCTTATCTCTCAGGTGTCTCACAGGCATCTAACGTGACAACCATTTGTAGTTGATTCATCTTCACCAACATCTCAAAAACTATTCAAATTAATGCTTGAAAATCTATTTCTTATTCATTTCCATTTTACTCGTCAGTTTGTGAAATAGCCATTAGATTGTATGTCTTGAATAACTTCAGCAGATGGCATAAAAAAAGGCTTACGAGTAAATCCAACCAACGCTTGGAGGATAACCAATGCCTGGGACGTTCTAGAAAGAGGCTGCCAGCGAGGTCCTTCCACAGGGCTCCTAGAGAAATGGTCCCTGGGTCTACAGTCAAATCCGGTCACTAAATGTCCATCCACCTCATGTCTTCATACACGCTTATGACTGGCGGTCACAGGCGCTGCCCTGGGAACTTTGTCAATGGTCCTAGGGTAGATATGGCTAGGCCCAAGCAGGAGCAGCACCCCACGGAGGTTGCTCTTCATGCTGCCACAATCCACACGTGAACTTCATTTAACCTGTAAAAACTTGTGGCTTTGGGGAAATTAACACCCCACCACCTAAAGGGGCAGTTATGAGAATTATACAAGTCGAGTCTTGCAAGTCCTCCGTGCCTGGCTTGCGGAAAGCACTCAGTAACTCTGGACTTTTTTTATTATTATTTTTATGTATCTTTATCGTCCCTCCTTCAAGGTCATGACTCCTGTGTCCTTCCCCAGTAAATGATCCCCAGTTTCCAACCGGTAGGAACCCAGCCTGCCTTGTGCTTTTCCAGGACCTTTCTTGATCTCGCCTTTGGCTCCTGACCCTCTATGTCTGGATGTAATGTCAGGCTGCTCGGCTCTGTATCTCCAAGCCATTTTCTGCTCCTCGCCCAGTGATTCCTGATGGGCCAGGCTCTTCCCAGGACAGACACTCTGATCTATGTTCTTGCCCTGTAGATGCTTTGCAGAACTTCAGCCCTCTACCTCCATGCTCCCAGACTCGTCACTGTTGCCAGTGTTGATCAAGGAAGCACGCAGTTTTATCTAAAACTTTTGGAAAATTAACACCCCACCACCTAAAAATTGCAGCTGGTCTTTGGCGGCAGGTGTGTACTAGGTATATACCAAGCAGCAGCTTGGGCAAAGGAGCAGCGTATGCAACTGAAACACAGGGGAGGGAGCCAGGACTTCTCAGGAGGCACTGAGAACCAGGAACCAGCCCCTCACCTCTACATCCCTGGCTCAAGCCCTTATACCTGGCCCTGATGGAAAGTCAGAAATCCAACATATAAATGGTCCCTGACCTAAGATGCTTGAACTTCAGATATTTTTTTTTACCATATAATGGTGCAAAAGCAACATACAATCAGTATAAGCCATACTGTCATGTACATTAACAATACATTAATGATGAGTACACATATGATCATTCTATTTTTAACTCTCAGCACAGTGCTCGACCAATCAAAGGAAATAATCAACAAATTATTATAAAATAGGCTGTCTGTTACATGATTGTGGCCAACTGTAGCCTGATGCAAGTGTTCTTAGCACATAAGATGTTTGGTCCATTAGGTGGATGACATGCATTTTTTTTACTTAAGATATTTTCAAGTTGTGATTTTATCAGGGTGTGATTCCTCTGTAAGTGGAGGAGCACCAGCTACTTCATTTTCCCCACCACAGTTTTGCAAGAATATAATGGGGAATTTGTGACTTTTAATGAATTAATCAATCTTTGCCCTCTAGAAGGCTTAAAACTTGTAGGGATTTCACAGATCTTCCGGAAACACCGGAACTGACAAGCATATATAACACGGCCTGTGATTTTTTTTCCTTCTGTCTGCCCAAGATACTCCATGTGTCATCAAAGATGATGACAAGCTTCTGTACCAAAAGATTTAAAAGTCCCAGTTAGTGGCGTGATCTCACAATGAAGCAAATGCTTAACCTCTGATCAAGACCAGGGTTGCCTTTCTTAAAATGTTTAGAAAATTCGTCTCAGGAGTTCATCTAGAATGGATTTGTTTCTTTTGTCCTGAGCTGCCATGTAGCGGCTGAATCCATAAGTCACCCAGGTGAGAGCCATATGTAACTTTATGGAATGAATTGAGTGGTTTTAAAGTGATGGTGTAACTGCTAATTACCAGGAATAGTAATTAACATTGCTTAACGCTCAAGCCAAGCTCCAGCCAAAACCTGTGTGCATATATTCAGCACTCCATATTCACAGGTTCCAAACCCATGGATCAATCATCTGCAGACTGAAAAGATTCTTTAAAAAATTGTGCCATCCTGGTGTGGTGGCGCATGCATGTAATCCCAGTGGCTCAGGAGGCTGAGGCAGGAGGATCCTGAGTTCAAAGCCAGCGAGGTGCTGAGCAATTCAGTGAGACCCTGTCTCTAAATAAAACACAAAATAGGGCTGGGGATGTGGCTTGGTGGTCAAGTGCCCCTGAGTTCAATCCCCAGTATCCCCCCCTCGAAAAAAAAATTGTGTCTTTATTGAATGGGGCCAGACTCTTTCCTTGTCATTGTTCCCTATACAATAGGACAGCTATTTATAAAACATTCACATTATATTAGGCATCATAAGTCATCTAGAGATAATTTAAAGCAAATGGAAGAATATACATAGGTTTTATGCAATATCAAGCCATTTTATGTAAGGGACGTGAGCATCCATGGATTTGGTATCTGCAGGAACAGCTCCCCCATGGATACTGAGGGAAAACTGTCTGTCTCACTGAACACTCACAAAAATCCCATGAAGTGGGTAGTGTTATTTTTCTCATTTAATTGAGGAGGAACCCAAGGTTCGGGGAGGGGAGGATCAGCCAGTTATCAAGAAGTCATACTGTTGAAATGTAGTTGATCTGGCACCAAGGTCTCTCCAACAACTACATTTTTGTGGTGATACAAATTTTTAACTCTATAGTCATTTGGATAACAAGTACATGCAATGAAAGAGGTTACTTGCAAAAACTCATCTCAGAAAAGCAGAATGGCTTGAGCCCATAACCCTTTGGTGGTTCTTAGAATTTGTATATTGAAGCAAGTTAGGGCTGTGAAGCTGGGGGGGGCCAGAGCCTTAGTATGGGAGACTCGGGCTCAACTTCCAACCTTCAGACAGGAGAGCACCAACAGGCAGGCTGGAGGCCTAATCCAGTCCAGAGACTTTGGGGGCCAACAGTTGGATTAGTTGCCAATATTTAAAAATAGGATGGCTTCACATTTTTTAAGTATGTAGACTTTGGAGCTTCTCTTGAAGATTTGTGGGCTATACTCCCAACAACAATTGGTGAAGGCTGCTTGGGTATCTTGGCATCCTCTTCCCCCATTTACTTACTAAGGTCAGTAGCTGGAGCTCATAATGGTCAGACAGACCATTGTGGAGACTGGGATGAGAAGACACAATCAGAGACAGAAACAATAGTGAAAAAGAAAAACTAAGAATGAGTCCCTGACCTCCCCTTTGGAGACTTGGTGAGGGTCCAAGCCCAGCTAGAAAAAGGGAGGAGGAGCAGGTTTTCAGGAAGGGCTGATGAGCGTGGATTGCATGTGTTGGACAGTTTAGTTTCTAGCATCTCTGAGAATTCCCATTGAGACGTTTCACGCTCATAAGATGCAAAGCTCAAGAGATGAGGTTTGAGCTAAAAAAAATATATAGGCACAGGAATCACCAGGCTGCTACGACCATGAGGCTGGGACAGTGTGGAGGCCAAGAGCAGGACCCTGGAGGCAGCGGTCTGTGAGGGGCAGGTGAAGAAGATTTGCTCTGAGAGACCACAGGTGAGCCATAGAGAGACTCATAGACAGCCCCAGCGGCCTCAGAATGCAAAGGAGTCGGGTTTCACACACAGTTGCACTGCAGTAAAAAGCTCCATGAGAATAGACACTAAAGGGCATCCACCAGCTTCAGCTACTGAGACATCCCTGGTAACTTAAGCAAGAATAATTTCAGAATGTTCAAAGGAGAGCCACAGTTCTGGCCGAGTGACGAGTGGATATGACCATGCCATCATGAAATTCAATACAACCCTGTGAGAGACAACGATCGTCCTTCAGGTATGCACACTGAGACTTCCTGAGGCTGACCGGTTTAGCCAATGTGCACACAGAATGAGGTTCAGGGCAGGGACTTACAACCAGATCCCAGGGCCAGATCCCGCCAACCATCCTGCCTCTTTATATGTATGTTGGACAAACACCGTTGTCAAAAATACCCAGGTTCTCTGGACATTCATTAGCCCTTAACAACCATAATCTTTAATGTTTATACCAGGCTACCTTCATTTTCAGACCAGTGGCTAGAAGTGGAATGGATGAATGGACTCAAGTTGGATAAATTTTGTTGAAGGAGAAAAGTTTAGGAAAACGTCTTAGGACATAGATTAGTTAGGTGCTCACATCCCATGTTCTGATCCTGGACACACAAGAACACTGTGTGCCCCAACCTTATGTGCAGTCAAACTGGGGACAAGTGTCTAGGCTTTTGCCAGAAGAAGTGATGTGCTTGCTCCTCTGCCAAGCATAGCCCCTAGAACATCTTATGTGCTCAGTCAAGCATTCATTCCCATCTGCTCTGGGAAGAAGGACTCCAAGTTGTAGAAGCACAAGATGGAAGGATCTTGGACTTCTATGTCACTGTGTGCAGGAGAATATCCAGAAAAACCACCTAACCCACATCAGAATGTGACATGAAGAAGAAATGGGCCATTAGTGTACTATGCCACTGAGATTTCAGGGATTAGATGTCACTGCAGCATGAACTGACCTATACAGCCTAATATGATGGAAAGAGTACCAGAGGTAGGCACAGGGAAGCATGCAGCAGACTCAGATCTCTGAGCTCACAGGCAGGGAACAGGAAGAGAACAAAGGGAGAGGGCAACAGTTGCAGGAATAATGAGTAGTTCACAACTCTCCTGGAACATTTTAAAACATTTCGGCAGATTTTCCAGTGTGGTCTGTTTAGGTCTGTTTTCACCTTGTGAAAGAACTCATAGTAAGAGAAGCAAATCTGTAGGTTACATAGGAATAATACATATTTGTGATTGATTCTTAAGTACTAGAAATCAATGTGAGTGGAAGTTTCACTATTTGTTCCTCTTCCAGTGAATCCTCTGGCCACCCTGTAGACCCCTGCTGCATAGTTAATGGATGCACTTAATGAGGCCAGTGTGCTGACAGGGGCTCACATCTGGAGGCTTCTTGTACTTTGAGTTTCTATAAGAGGCATGGTTGGAAATTACTGGTCCCCTTGAAGGAACAGGCAAAAGAAAGCTTTGTACCGTCTCTATGGTATCCAGTCCAATTTGGGATTATAAGATACCGTGTTGGATCTGTATCTCTGCACCTGAGTGTAAGGGTTTCCAAATTGTGGGCTAAAGTCAGGCCAAGATCCTAGCCCATACTTCTGGAGTTCAGACGTTGCCGGTATCTGGAGTTAACACCTCTGATTACTTCAAGGGCTGGATTGTCTGGCCCACTGAGGGCCACCCTTAGGCAGCAGGGGATATACACACTTCACTTATATTCCTAAATCAGAATATTTTAACATAACCAACACTTCAATTCCTTAAAGAATCCCTCGGAAAAAAATTACATATATATGTGTGTGTGTGTGTGTGTGTGTGTGTGTGTGTGTGTGTGTGTGTGTGTGTTGTAATTGGACACCACACCTTTATTTTATTTATTTATTTATTTTTATGTGGTGCTGAGGATCGAACTCAGCACCTCACACATGCTAGGTGAGAGCTCTTCCACTGAGCACACTTGAAAAATCCTTTTATGCTAGGAATGATACCCCAGAGGAACTGATATGAAAGCTAACATTGCCAAGAAACAGATACTCTTTGTTATGGGTTGAATATGAGGTCACCCTCCAAAACTCCTGTTAATGCAGGAATCTTCAGAGGTAAAATGATTAAATTGTGAGCGCTGTGACCTAATCAGCCCACTCTAGTTTGAATCAACTGACCGGATGGTAACTGGGAAGGTGGGGCATGACTGGAGGAGGTGGGTCGCTGAGGTCTGGTCTTCCTAGGTGCCCAATCCCCCCTCCCCTCTTTTCTTGCCGCCATGAGTGGAGAAACTTTCCACACTGGGCCCTTCTGCCAGCATGACGGCTGCCTTACCTTGGGCCCATAGTAATGGAGTTGGCTCTCTATGGACTGAGACCTCTGAAACCATGAGCCCCAAATAAGTTTTTCCTTCTCTAAGATGTTCTTGTAGGGTATTTTGCTCACAATGACGCAAAAGCTGATGGAACCTTTCCTACACATCTCTTGTCTTTAAAAATAAACTGTACGCTAAGGTCTTAGAAATTTACCTTCACCAAAACTCAGGTTGAAATTTAACTCCCCATGTCAAATGTTAATGTTACAGGGAGGTAGGCCTGCAGGAGGTTATTAGTATTAGATGAAGTCACGATGGTGAGGCTGGACCACCAGAGAGCATTGGTGGCTTTCTAAGAGGAAGACCTGAGCTGGCCTGCTGTCTTGCCGGGTGATGCCTGAGCTACCTCGGAACTCTGCAGAGAGTCCCCACCCTCAAGAAAACCCTCACCAGCTGCTGAACACACCTTGACACCGTACTCTTGGATTTCCAGCCTCCAGGGCCTTAAGCCAAATAAACCTTCTTTCTTAATAAATGACTAGTCTATAGTATTCAGTTCTAGCAACAGAAAATGGATTAAGATGTTTCCCAATTTTTCATAACGAGGCTACACAAATTAATTAGGCTTCTCCTATCAGAAGCCTAACTACACACAGCCTCCTGAAGTCACGAGGGTTTATTCTCTCTCATAAATGAGGTACATAATTCAGGGCAGGCAGGGCGGCTCTGCCAAGGGACAAAGCTTTTTCTACCCCATCGCTTTTACACCAGCATCACATTCCCACTCCAGGCAGCAACAGAGAGTGGGCAGGAAAGGACAGAACACCCCCCACCAAGATGGGTGACTCCATGGACGAGCCTTTGGGAGGCCCCACACACTCAGCCAGTTCTAAAGGCTGTGGCCCCACATATCTCTAGGGAAGTAAGAAAAGCAGCCATCCCCCGCTCCCTAGAGCTCTGGAAGTTAAGGAGGACTGAGTGGCGGGCAGCAGGAGGCAGCCCAGCCGCCAAGTTTGGTTCCCGTTAAAATGCTTTTCTGTCTCCATTCTGAGCCTCTTCTGCTGACCACAGCTTTTGAGGTCTTTGGACAATGAGCTCATGTCCGTGGTAGATAACAAGTGAGGGAGAATTAAATACCCCCAGGGACACATCAGCCTTTGTAAATTGATGTTTTTTCCTGACTTACAGATAACCTGGAAAAATGTTCCAATAAATGTGATTTTTAAAATCCATTAATTAATTAATTTTATTAAATGAAACTGCATAGACAGAGATCGTTTTACATGTTTAAACTACGGATCACATTCCTGTTTTATGTATCCACCGGTAATAGCATATTAATCCCTTGAACCACTAACCCCATTCCCTCAAAGCCGTGATTTATGGTTGAAATAGGCACTTGTCTATTGAAACAATGAATGTGTTAGTTTTTGACTAAAGATACCAACGATGCAGATCTCCAAACTCGGTCCCCCACCTTAATTCTTCTGATACGGTGCAAATAGGTTTTAAAATATGCCTGTGGTTTCCTTTATTAGAAATGCTAGTGGTCTCCACTGTTGAGCTCAATGACAATGTTGCAGGTCGTAAAAAAGATTTAGTATTTGAACCTCTGCACTAACCAAGCTCCCAACGTCATTCTCACTGAGGATCAATTTCAATTACACTTTTACTGCTCACATAATGGAGGTGGTTGGGTCCACCAGAGGCCAGGACAGGGAGCAGAGAGGGCCGAGGACCGTGGGGAGCTCACCTTTGCCCTCCACGAAGCCCCTGACCTGGAGCTCTTCTCCGTCCACAAAGGAGGGTTGATGACGGCGTTTTCTTTGTGTGACCAGAATCTTGGCTGGCAGCTGAGTTCCAGATCCAGGCAACACTTTACAAGTTTTCATGTCTATGTCCCCTACAAGATTCATATATCGAGATACCCCACGAGGAAGGATGTTGGGAGGTAGGGCCTTTGGGGAATGACGAGGTTGTGAAGGTGGAGCGTCTTGGATGGGAGCAGGCTCTTATGAAAAGGACGCAGACAGCTGCCTCACCTTCTGCCACGTGAGGCACAGGGATAAAACTGTCATCTCCGTCACCAGGCATGAAATCTGCCCGGCACCTTGACTTCAGGTTTCCCAGCCTCCAGAACTGAGAGAAGTAGATATTTGTTGTTTAAAGCACAGTATTTTTGTTATATCAGCCTGAGTGAAGGCAGGAAACTAAAGGAAGCCAGGATTTTATTTCTTTAATTAGCAACAGGGTGTTGGTATAGCAAAGTTCAGTTAAAGAGCTAGACACAGAAGCTCATTCCCCCACTGGGATAAAATCAGTTGGAAGTGCCCAGCTTGATCCCTCTATCCACTGCCTGGAGTTGTCCCCCACCTGGAACTGTCCCCTGATTTTGTGCTGGGGAGGACAGGTCAGCTGGGCATTTTAAGAGTGCACTTAGCACTTTACCTCCCTGTGTCTGGCTAGCAAAGACAAAAGGCCCAGGCGCAGTCTCTCCCTGTCCTCACTGGACCAGAGAGGGCTGCTCCACTTTTAAAAGCTCCCGTCCTCTCTTCAAATCATGACATACTTAGAATACAGCCCAAACCCCTTTGCCTGGTTCCCCTGTGGATTCTGCTCCCCATCTCCCTTTCAGAGCAGGCTCAGCCCCTCTCATCCCAGCTCCCTGTCTGTGGCCACATGGGTTCTCTGGGTTTCCCCAGCGTGCCTTTGCCCAGGCTCTTTGTCCCACCTGAAAACCCGCCCCCAACACACACACACACACACACACACACACACACACACACACACACATTCACACACACATATATCCTGCAAAATGCCCTCTTTCTCTCTCCTTAAATCTCAGCATAAAATTAACTTTCCTCCTCAACAACTAGTAAGGATCCTCCTTCTCAAGCAAAGAACCACCCTTCATGAACCCCCGCCTGCATCTCACCTACTGGCTGGGCTCCTCCTTACTATCTGACTCCATTTTGACATTTTGGGCATCGGTTTGCAGGCAGGTGGGGCTTCCAAGAGCGACTTGAATCACTGTTTCCGGCTATAGAGGTGTGAGAGGTGCGGGCAGCAGGGTCAGAGGTAACACTTTTGAAACTAGCCCGTCTTTGCTTTGGGAGGACGGGCCCGTGCAGTGTTCACAGAGCTAGGGAAAATGCATCTCCTTAGGAAAGCTCAGGAGGATCCCTGGGAGCCTGCTCCCCTCACCCCATAAGGGTAGGGGCAGGATTTTCTTGAAAACAGTTTCTGTTCTGGTTCAGAGTTGTAACTGCAAATCCCATGCCACAGACAGCTGTGATTGTCTTATTCTAAATAACTCTGTGGGTGTTCCCAAGCACCCACTGTCGGCATCCAAAGTGTTGATCACATACTTGTACAGGATTTTATGGTACGAGCAGTCTCGTTTCTTGGAAGGAATTCTGAGATGAACTCTGCAGGTGACCCAAAGTGGGCTTGTTGTGGTGGGCTGTTAGGAAGAGCCAGACAAATGTTGGGGCTGGCTACCAGAAAAGGAGAACCCTTGTTTAGGTGTATCTGAACTGATGCCACTTTTCTAGACAGTGATTAAATAGCAGGAAGCCCTCACCAGCAGAGTGAAATGATAAACAGACACACACATAACCCAGGCATCCTCCAGCCCTCGCCGCCTTATTGCTGCCAGGAAGTCTATTTCATACTTATTTGATAACTTGATTACTCTTTGCCTCCCAAAATAGTCTGAGCTCCTTGAGGCCAGAGATTTTGGCTGTCTTTCTCATTGTGAAGCATCCCGGGCCCTGGAAGAGTGCCTGCAGGTGGAGATACTTGTTATGAGTTGGCCTAATGAATAAACACATGAACACATTCGCATAGAAGAATGTGTGGGTAGCAAGGATTTTCTTTCCTGCGCACCCAAAATGAAATTAGTAATAACAACACAGATCTTAAATAAGGATGAGCAGAATAGTCTCACTTTCCTCGGAGGTCACCTCCCGTCCCCCCTGTGTGTTTTCCACAGGCATGGAAGTCCACTACATCTACAAAATCACCCCCAAAGTTGCAGCACAGTAGAGTTCAGCACCACGCCCAGCGTGGCCCTCTGCAGGGTTCCTGGATGGCCATGTGTTTGTGCCTATGTGATGAAAAGGAAGGACAGGCCAGTTACATATGTGCACCAAGCATGTGTTCTAAACTATGCCCCATTCTCCACAGCTCAGGGAAACTCCATTTTCCCAATCATGGTGTGCCATCTTGATTCATGTACTTATTTTAAAATATCGTTGGTAACCTTTTGCTATTTCTGCCACAGACTTTCTGGAAATGTGCAAAACAGAAAATCATGAATCTGCAAGGCTCTGGCACCTTAAATGATGATGATGAGTAATAAGCTCTCTTATTTCATCCTTTCTCTTAATCAACTGAATTCATTTGTATACTCAATTTCATTTGGAGATGATGATTATAAAAACTTTATATATATACCCATTTAATGGCATGATGCTTTGGATTTCTCAAAAAGAGGGTAAAAACTGCTTTGACTTCTATTAAATTATCCAGATTTTGTGCACATTCTAATTCTTTATCCTATCCTTTTCCTTACCTTTAGCAATTTTCTTTCTCTCTCTCTCTCTTTCTCTCTCCTCCATCCTTGGGTAAATTTAAAATCACCATTTAATTTCCAGTAGAAAAAAAATTACAGCAAAAATAATCTCCATCCTCAAGCACATTTATCAAAATGAGCATGCCACAAGGTCAGAATTATATGCAATAGAAATGGTTAGCCCAGGGCACTTCCCATTCATCCTCCCAGGTTCCTATTTTAATAATATTAGCAGTTTTAATGTATCACAAACCCCCAGTGAGGGCTCGTCTTACCAAACCTGCAAATCCAGGTTGACATTCTCCTTTGGGAGCCGACAGTAACTGGGTTAACTGTCCACCCTGGTCGGGTTAAGACAGGAAATGCGGTTCTGTTTCACCTCTGTGGAGGTAGAATTAGTCTTCTCACGTGTGAATCCAAGGCAGAGTGGGCAAGTTGGAAAAGAAGAACATAGAAATCTAGCCTGGAGGAGTTGTTCTGTTGTTCCTCTCTTTGTCTGCATAAGGAGAACTGGGGAAGAAAAGGAGAAGAGAATTTATTCTTTTAAAGTTGGACTTTTTTTCCCCCTAATCATTTTATTTTTGAGAAGGAGCTGAACAATATTGAAGGGTATGTCCTTTCAAAATGTTCATGTTTCAAACACTCCCCTGGTTAACTGGTTATGTGTGGTATGCATGGTTATCTGTAGTTATGGGAAGTTATATAGGGTGTACCCATTCGTCTGGAGTTACATGGGGCGCACAGGGCCGCCTGCAGTTGCATGATGGTGGGCTGAGGTCTCCTGCAAGAGAGGAAGCGGGTGACTCAAGACTTGCCATACATGTGGGGGGCTGGGGGAAGGGCAGGAATGTGCAGAAACATGTTCCAGGTTAAATGCAGACTGAGTCGATACAGCAGCACCCATGCCTGTAGCCATCTCAGTGGGGGGTCCCTCTGTGAACGAGTTTTGATTAATGATGTTTTGATGCAAATTTCACTTTTTAGCACTCCAGTGCCCAAAGGCCCTGGTTGTTTTGAAAGAAGACAGACTCCCCACCACCACCACTACCACCGCTCAAAAAAAAAAACAATTCAAAAATTTTTATACATTCTGTCTGGTCCCTTCAGGGGCAGGAAGTCCAGGACAGCCAGGTGCATGGGGAAAGTGGAAGCACAGACTGACGGGGCCCGGGCTCCAGCCTCTCCAGTGCCAGGAGTGACCTCTAGGTGGTGCAGGTGAGTTGCAGCAGGGAAAGCCCCCTCAGGAGAACTGTTTGCAAACTCGGAGACAGGACAAGGAGCAGTCAGGAAAAGTTCCCGGAGCCCTTTGAAACAGAAAGGAAGTGGGGCTGAGAGCAGAAGTGTGCCCGGCCCTTGGCACCCCTGTTGACCCTGGGACCTGGAGCACCTGCCTGTGAGAGCGGTCCCGGTGGCCACCTGTGAGCCTGGCGCCCCACGCAAGACCTGCCTGGCTCTCCTCATAGACCATGTCCTGCTAGAAGCTGACCTCGCCCAGGACCAGGTAAGACTGGATCCTTTCCTTCTGGTTTTCCAAACACTTGGGCTGTGGATGAGACCGAGATGTCATTGGCTAGGGAAAAGCCGGAGTGCATTTTTGAAATGCGTGTCATTTTTGGGTTGCGTTTGAACAAGCTTTACCGATGACTCTGCGTCTGTGCTACCAGTTCTCAGACCTGTTGTTCCTTTGTTTTCGCGAAAACATCAGAGCCCCCCGTTTTACTGGTGGTTGCTCATTTGGTTTGCCGGCTGTAAGATCTGGGCTCTGAAAGCAATGCTCGTCTCCAAGGTGCAGGAAGAGCGTGTTTCTCTGGTGTGTCCCTGAGCCTGGCTCCCCAGGCAATGTGAGTAGCAGCTGGGACTTTACTGGGGCTCCGTACCTGCCTCCCACCCTCAGACGATCCTAGGGTCCTAAGAGACCTTACGGGTGGGTTTTGAATCAAGGCTGAGACGTTGATGCCCTAGCTCTGTGTGGAGGAGGAGACGCATTGAGGATGGCGGGTGGCTTTTTGTGACACTTGGGGTCTTCATTCCCAGCCAAGAGATCCCCTCGGTGCTCTGACAGGCCCCAGGTAGATTAGGATCACGTGCAGGAGCAGGCTCTGATTTCCCAGCATCCTGTGGCTCCTGCTCCTGCACTTCCAGGGTTTGTGATGTTGGCAGGGGACAGCAGGCGAGGCTTGAACCGTGCCTCCTGCTCTGTTGCACCGGGTCAACATCAAGAGGAGCTGTGACCCCCATAGGTTAGTGGAGCAGGAGCCGCCGTGGGCAGTCAGGTGACTGGGCGTAGTTGGTGGGACACCTGCCCCCAGGAGGACTGAAATGAGCGGTGGAGAGAGAGGAGCAGCCGCCCGCACCAGCTCCTCCTCCTGGCTCCCCAAGGAAGCAATTCAAAAATCTATGACAGAAACTGGGTTTTTTTTTTTTTTTTTGCCCAGCTTGATGCTCTGAGATTTCTAGGTCATGGCCACTTGAAACTCTTACAGGTACATTTCAACAGAGCCCACCAAAAAAAGGAGGATTTGTCAAATTTGGGAAATGATCGTTTGTCCCAATAGTGGCCCATGTGTGTTCTTTATCTCTGAGAAGATGGAGGTCCCTGCTACCTGATGTCCCCTGCCCCACCCCTAAATAAGCCAGGCTGTACAGCGGCAGCACAAGTTTGATTTGTGACAGAAAGGATGGAGTGTAATCCTAGAAGGACAGGTCTTTGGAAGAACAATTCAGTAAAATTTCCAGCCACTATCTGGCTGCTTACTTTTGTAAGCAGGATTTTCATGTTGTTGACAAGACACATAGAGGGTCCCCAACTTAACCGTAGTTCACAATTTTTTTTTTGTTTGTTTGTTTATGACAGTGTGAATCGATCCACATTCAGTAGAAACTGTTCTTCAAGTTTTGAATTTTTTAAAAATTTATTTTAGTTATCAATGGACCTTGATTTTATTTATTTATATATAGTGCTGACTCTTAAACCCAGTGCCTCACACATGCTCGGCAAATGCTCTACCACTGAGGCACAACCCCAGTTCCAAATTTTGAATTTTGATTCTTTCCCGGGTTGGCAACTTGCAGTCTGAGCCTCTGTCAAGATGAGCCTGAACTCCCAGCAGGCCCTGAGTTGACAGGGAAACCACTGACACAGGGTGCTGTGTTGCTGAGCTAGTATGTTCGGTAGGGGAAGTGTTTTTACATGCATTTTCAACCTACGATATTTTTCCACTTCTCGTGGGCTTATCTCTCTGCATGATCTTATCATACATTTAGGAGCATCTATATTTGTGAAGCTCGGAAGTTTCAGGACTCACACTCTTCTTCATGCCTAGCGTGGTGTCTCCCACTGGAAAAGTAACCAACATTTGTTCAGAGCGGGAAGACAGACCTATTCCTACCCCTACTTCACAGGGTGCGAAAGGAAGTTGGCTCCTTAGAGTCCAGAGTGTCTCCTAGTGAAAAAGTTTCCGAGGTCTCAAGGGACCACGGATGGAAGAAAGGTTCAGCTGGTACTGGATCTGAGAGAACGAGTTTTGTGGTTTCCAAAGAACAGAATTCATTCTCAAAGAAATGCCCAGGAACCCAGCTTCAAAGACTGAAGCAAAGCTGAAATTCAAACACAGGAGCGGTAAACAGGATGGCATTTGGCAGCCCGCCTCTCTAGTTAAGTGGCTCAGCCCCTGGGCGGGCTGGCTTTCCCCTCACCTCCCCTGGCCTGCCCAGTGGCCCCCTGCACACCCCTTAGCAGATTTTCTTCTGGGCCCTGCTCCCCAATTATCCTCCATGACACCTGCCTGCCTGCTCCTTTGATGCTGTTTTAGACTCTGCCTAGGTAATTCCACCCACCAATAGCGTCATTAATTAACCCACATTAAATTCACTCAGCACATTAGATCAATTAGGAGACAAAAGCCCAAGCCCCTGTCTGTGAGGCTGCCACCTGCGTCTCCTCCCTCACCTCCACCTGTGTGCCCCCGCCATGCTGTCCTCTTGAATCTGTATGTTCCACACGGGGCTTTTATTCCATCTCTTGGGTTACTATTTTCCTAAATAAATAAAGCTAGGAAAGACAGACTGTTGTTACGTAGCCTCTCCCATACATTCCCACAGCACCAACACGACAAAGCACTTTCAGAACATTTTCCCAATAAGGAAATTGAGGCTCAAAGAGGCTCCCCGACTTGCCCAAAGCCACATGGGCTAATAATGCTCATGAGAACAGCAGTCACTCAGAACGCGAGGCATTGGAGGGGCTGGGCCTAGGACCTGTGTCCTGGCCTCTGAAAAGCTCACTTATGTCTGTCAGGTCGGGACAAGGACAACCACCAGTCCATCTCCATTTCCCCTGGTAATGTCCACCCTAGACACAAGCTCACCCTCCTCCTGTCCTTGTCATGGGCGAGGGCTCAAAAGGAAACCATCAAAATTTTCTTCCTAGTGAGCCATCCTGACAAAGGTTTGGAAATAGAAGAAAGATTTGAGTGCTTACAGTTTTTATATAGTAAAAAAAAAACTGTCAAAACTAAGTAAATCCAGATTGTTCGATCTTATATCCTGTATTAATCTAAGAGAAATTTTTTAAATGGCTTTCAGGTTTCAGCCATGCCTATAGCCCCTTGACCTCTGCTGATAAGAGACTATCTCACTCTCCATTCTTGTCCTTAAGGATGCACAAAGCATTACCTGAGGATGGTTAGCGGTGTACAAAGTTAAGGGAAAAGCTCTGTCCATGACTTGGTGGAGCAGGGGGGCATTCACTGAATAGCATACCAGGGGATCCTGCAATCCGAGTCCCCAGCACATCATGCACACTCGATGAAGATATGTATCTGCCGGGTTTCTGTTCACGACTAAAGGCTGAGGGCCACTCCAGGTAAACTGGGCTAGCTGGACTGCGAGAAATAACCACACAGAGACACAAATACCTTTTTCTTTGGGGTCGCTGTGATGGCTCCTCTGACCTTAAGGGTCCGCAGGAAGAGAGAGAGAGAGCACACACATGCTGACCCCTTTTATTGAGGAGAAGCTGTTCAAATGAGGCAAGGGGTCAGGCTTCATGGGGATGCGTCTATCTCCATGGTGTCCCCTGTCAGCAGGTTGACTGACACCTGGGTAGGCCACACCCCAGGGCACAGTAAGAGAAGGGGACACACACAAGGCATTTCCATGGAAGATTCTACCCTAAACAGGGCAAGGGGTTCTATTACAAAGGAACAGGTGAGCATAGCTCCACCATGGGGCTGTAGGAAGTCACACCCAGGCACGAAGACACAGTCACTGGAACCCTAGAAGAGCGGGGCAGTCCAGCAGCACGGGTGCCTGACACCACGTCGCCCAGCAGGGGAGTTAAGTCAAGTGCTAGGCTGGTCTCCCACATATACCCAATGAATGAATAGGATCTTTCATGTCAAAGGAAGATTGCCAGTTAATCTAATCACACACGTAGGGGGATAAGGGGCTGCTTCGACATCAAAGTACCCCAAGTTAACAAGCAAACTCCAGTTGGCAGAGCCACCCTCTCTGGGGCAGAACACCTGTTATTTCTCAAAGGCTGAGTTTCCAAGGTGTCAGACACCCTGGCTCCCAGGGTAGAACAGACCCAGGCTGGTGGAGTGACTCCTGCCTCAGTACCCTCTGGAAGTGCCCATAGTTTTGTACACACGTCAGTGACCCTTGGTTGTTTGCAGATAACGAGCCTCGCACAGGAAGATGACCTTGTGTTGGTGGCCCCAGCTGCACCCATCATGTCACAAGCCCATAAACCAGACTGCTCCACACATGGCCAGAAAGTGCATTTTTACTTGTGAGTCACGGCAAAACTCGCAACAGGAGCAACGACAACACAACCACATTATTGTGACTGATAGACATGAAGCCCAGGGTGCATAGAAGCCAAGCTTAGCTGGATATTTATAGATCCCTTGAGATTGATACAGGTGCCATTCAATGACTAGACACCAGCAACTAAAAGGTGAATCTGAATGCAGAAGTAAGATATTAGTCTCCTGAAAGTAACAGAATTCTTCCAACAATAATCCAATGCTGCTATAAAGCACTTTTTAAGGAAAGACATGCAAAACCAGACTGTAGATAAGGATGAAAGGTCGCTGTCTGGTGACTATCAAAGTATTCATTACCAAAAATATCCATGGTGCCAGATTTCCAACTCCTCATTCTTAATGTGCATGCACAAGAGAGAGACAAAAGGAGGATTTCAAGTAGGTCTTAATATGCACCCATTTGTTTATTTAACAGTCTTTTCTGAGCATCTACTTCATGCCAGGTACTATCCTGGGATGCAGTGATAAAAATGGTTCCATGGATAATAATAGAGATAATGTCCCTATAATCATGGAACCTAGATTCTAGTGCAAGGAGGGAAACCATAATAGATAAGCATGTAAGTAAATAAATCCATTGCCACCAAGAAATAAGCAGGACCAGCAAGATGAAGTGCGAGGGTGGGAACAGGGACCTCTGGGGAAAATGACATTGGAGTGAATACCTAGATTAATGAGAAAGTAAACAAGGGACCACAAGAGTGGAGGCCCCTATAGGGGGTAAGCTTAGGATGTCGGTCTACCAGCAGGAAGGCAATGGCCAGAGCAGAGGGAGGGAGAGAAACCCAGGAGGAGAAGCCCAGAGAACCAGGGCCAGAATGTGCTGGGCAGGGGGACAGGGGAGGGACATGGGCTTTCGTTGTTGGGAGCAGGAAGGACAATAAAACGATACATCAACTAAAGCCGACATTCGTCCAGGATTGTTCTTCTGCCCGTGCCACAGCACATCACACCTCGCCAAGCCACACAAGGTCCGGTTGGTGGCTGTATTCTGAGTGTTGGCATGGATGAGCTGGGTCTCCAGGTGGCCTCTTCCTTAGAGGGCAGGTTGGCTTGTCAGGAAAGGCAGGCAGCCGAAGTTGGCGGGATGTGGAATGATCCCCGTGCACTCAACATCTGCTGCCTTGGCAAGTGACACACGACAGAGGCACCCTTTTCTGAGAAAAATTTTAAAGACTTCTACTTGAAACACATGCTTGCATTTCGAAAAAGTCTGAAACTAGATTCTCAAGACTAAGTAAGTTATGCAAGAGAAGAAACCACTTAACATTCTTGCAGAGACCAGCGTGGCCTCCCAACTTGCACTGGGCCCTCCCACAGCCGGCCCAGGACACGGGCAGCCTCCCTCGCCCTGCCCACTTCCCACTTGGGGAGATGGAGGTGCATCCCCCAGCCCTTGGGAGAAGAGGGGGCAGGAACGCAGGACTGGGATCTAGTTCAGAGATTGTGCATCCGGCCAGCAGGCCAGAGCTGATCCTGCAGGCTGCACATGCGGCCCTGCGCATCTCCCAGCAAGTTTGATTTTCTTCCTTGTGATAGGAGCATGGAGGCCAATTAGGCAGGAAGTCGGGAAGGGAATGTTTCGGGAAAACCCACAGCAGTGAAAGCACACAGATGGGCGGTGGGGGAGGAATTGGAAGGGTGGATGCATGGCCTTGATGTCTGGTTGAGTCCTACTGAAGCGTAGGAATGTCTAAGTCCTTGGCGATGCTCGTGTGGGATACAGACATCTATCAGGTTGGCCGTTATTTACCCGCGTGGGTGTGGTTTGTGGTCGACTAATTTGTTTGAAGCTCTGTATCCTGGCATAGTAAACATCACCTCTGGCCCAGAAAACCCCTGATCCTTAAAAATACTGAAATGCACTGAGCTTCCTTAAGGTACCTTAGTGGAGTCTGGGGACTCATTTTCTTTTCAAACTTAGTCCTTAATAAAGGCTTGAAATGGCTGCTCCAAAACCTCCTGTCTGATGAAGGAGGGAAATCAGAGTGCACACCTCGGGAGGTGTCTAGACGCCCTCTCCTCTGCATCTCTGGGAAGCGTAGCTGAGGGAGAGGGTGCTGCCAGCTGGGCCCAGTGGGATTTGTAAAGAGCACAAATTCACTGTGCTTTGGTGGATTTGCAGTGTGGTTTTCTGCTGATGGGTTTGTTTTGTTATGGGCAATAAAATTTCCAATAAGTATCATTTACATTCTGTGGAATTCCTTTTGAATTTCAGCTCAATCTTTAGAGAGACAGGGGAGCGAGACCCTTCCCTAAGGCAGGTGTACATGCAGCACACTCCTGGGCTCTCCTGGCGGCCTCTGGGGAAGGCTGACCTGCTCCTGTGGCCCCTGTGATTGCCAAAAGTGTCCCTTCGGTACTCACTAAGCAGTTTTGCTCCTCATTTTATAGACAGAGGAGACCAAGGCAAGGATACTTAAGTCTCTTGGGACACTGGGTTTTGAATCAACTCTAAGAAGCCGGAGACCACACTTTCTCCAGAATTACTGCGGGTTGTTCTCCAACTTGAGGTTTCCACATGAAAATCATTATCCAAACAGACCACCCACAGTCTTCTGCCTTGACTCCAGTGGCTGGCGTGTGTGAGGGAAACACACTTGGGAATATTGCCCTGATGGTTATCACAGTTGTTGCTTTTGAAGGCAAATATTTAATTTGTGAAGATTGCAAAACTAGGAACAGTAGAATGTTGAGCTCCTCCTTGCGTTTACAGAAAAAGCAGAATCGAGACTCTGACAAACACAATATCTCCTGTTTTCTAAGGACCAGCTCTTTGTCCCTAACAGTATCAATTAAACAAAAGTAGGAGCCTCTGGAGACACAGACCCACTGAGCCAAATGCCCGTCCTCCAGGGAGAGTCTAAGAGTCTGCCCACCTCCTTGGGTCCTAATCAGGAGGGACCTTGGGTGCAGCTCTCGAGAGTGTGGACTGGATGATGGGTTTGGGGCAGCCCTCTTTCCTGTTCACCCTGGTGGCCTGAAGAAGACAAACAGGTCTCCAGGCCTCCCTGGGGAGCTTCTGTGTTCATTTTAAAAGGTCACTGCTTCCCCCATAGGATGACAGGCTCCAAATCTTGCTCCAAGTTTGGTGAGAATTAAAAGAAGCCGGAGACCTTACCCCTCCCTCTTCTTAGAGCTTGTCATATTGAAAGGAAGAAGCAGAACAAAGAGACACATAGTTATGCACAAATTCAAACACAAACTCACAAGAGAAGGGAAATCAACAGCGCTGGCCACTTTGCATGCACTGCGGTGAGTGTGTTCTCCTGCATTGCACTGGACCTGAGGCAGGTCTCACTTCCCAGTGTTCTCCAGCACCTAGCACAAGAAAAGAGAGGACAGCCCAGAAGGGCAGGGTGACTTGCCCAAGAGCTCTCTCCTGGTAAAATGCAGGATGTCAGCCCACATTCAAGGACTTCAACTTGGTGTCTTTTCAGAGATCAGAGATGGGAGAAGGTGAGCTGCTGCAAATTAGAGATGTCTAACTTCGTGCCTTTGCCACTTGGTCTGTAGGGACAGCTTCTACCCAGACAGGTGTCTAAAACCCTGGATCTCACTGAGTTCTCTAGAGAGGCATCAGCAGGCATCCTAGCTGGCTGGCCCCAAGCCTTTACAGGTGTTGAGGGCTGAAGGATGCTGGTTACTAGAGCAGCAAATGGAAGCCCATCTTTCCATTCCTCAGGGTGAGAGCAGACCCAGGTGGTCACTCTTCTCAAATTGTACCAGACTAAAACGAACCAGATCTGCTTCCATCTGGGCAACCTTTCTTCTCCTTAGAGTTGGGCTGGACATGACCCATTGGAGTGGGCTCAACCTCAGGAGACAGCACTGCTCAGTCAAGGATGGTGAAGGCCAGGAGGTGACAGAATGGGCAGGAACTCAGTCCCCAACGTGGGGACGTGGGCCCACATCCTGGCACCTCCTGTGCTGTGTGGGATGTAAGACAGTCCTTGTTGGGTAGCTGTTCCAGTTTCCCAAGAGAGGATAACAGCCCTCACTTCCTGAGAATGGTGCCAATTTAAGCTAGACGAGGCAGGTGTGCCAGGCCTTTCTAGCCCTTTATCAAACATCTGAGGTCACCAACTTATGGAAAAGGGGGATTTGGGGCTCACAAGTTTGGAGGTTCAAATGCATGATCATGCATACCTATTATTTTTAGGCCCCTGGTAGGGAAGCAGCATATCATGCTGTAAACACAGTGTGGAGCTCAACCTCATAGCCAGGAAGCAAAAAAAGAAGTAAAAGGACTCATAATCCCCTTACAGTAAGGGCATACCATCCGTGGCCTGAAGACCTCCCGCTGGTCACCACCTCTTCAAGGTTCCCAATAGCACCAGGAACTGAGGGACAAGCCTTTAACACATGGGCCTTTGGAGGATGTTCCAGATCTAAGCTATAGCAGCAGGAAAAACGCTTACCAAGATATGGCACTCTGCAAGTCCTGCCAAGGTGGCACGTGCACTCAGGAGGAGCTTAATGAGCAAACGGGCCTTGGCAGCCCTGCACTGGGACTTCCTGAAGGTCAAGTTCACGTGCAGTATTTACCTTCCCTGGAACAACCTGTTGATCTGCAAGACTCAGAACACCAGGGCCCTGCAGCTAAGGGGCAGCCGCACTCTAGGGGACAGAGAAGGTTCTGTAAGCCTCCTGGACCGTGCTGTTGGGTTGGCCACCTCCCCATGAGTGACACCCTGGTCACACTGAACGGTCTAACACCAGCTCAGGGTAAATGCGCCTGCTCCAGGACTTCTCTGCCCCATTCATTCCCTTCTCGTTCCTGCTCACACATCTTCTCATCAGAGAAACCCTCCCGGCCCCACTGTGTAAAATAGCAGCCCCACCCCAAAACTCCTCTTTTCTTCTTATCCACAGCATCAATCATTAGACGACTTCTTTCATGCACACGCGCACGCGCGCGCACACGCGCACACACACTGTGGCATAAATGCTGTCACGTACATGTGAGCCCAGAACTTGGTGGGGGATCTATGAACACTGTTGGGAAACAGTTCTTCTGAGGTCAGAGCTGGGAGGTGTTTCCTCCTGTGTTTCTAAGAACCTCCCAAGAGGAGCTTTGCTGTCCTCTCCACACAGAGATTTCAGGAGGTGGCTCTCATGAGCCTCCCCGGGGTCCTCTCACTGCAGAACTGTCTGGAGTCAGGGGAGCACACAGGGAAGGTGAAATGGGCTCAGGTGAAAGAACAGCCAGGAGCCCCCTGAACTAGCGGGGTCCCAGATTGAGAACTCAGAGGGACCTCCCCACGCCCTGGCATCCCCCTCGGTGGGACCCGACAGTGGCTGATATGACTAAGGGCAGTGTGTCCAGTGGCACTGGCACCCACCGCAAACGGGGAATATCGTACTGGTCTGTAGGTAAGGAGGCTAACCCGGAGAGCTGAGGCCAGGGGCCCAGACCCCCTCCGTCAGGGGCATAGAGCTGCAGCCCGCCTCTGCCTGCCCCCCAGCTGCCGCGTGCTGACGAGCTCCTCTGCCAGGCAGCCCCTCCCACACGCTGCCATCAGGGACGGGGGCTGGTCAGCAGGAGCCCATCAGGATGGCTCATGGTCAAGTAAAGACCATGATGGTCAAGTAAAGAAATTCTACTCGAGAGACCAACTCTAGAGAGGAGCACTGAGCCTTCCCACCCGCACATCACAGATCTTTTCTTTGTTGGCCACAGACCTCTCTTCTCCTTGCCAGTTCTTGTCCTCCATGGCTAACCCTGGGTGGGGAGGCAGGGGACACCCATCACTGTGCACCCAGGAGCCTGGCTCCGTGTCCTCAAGGCCTCCACCACCATGTGACAGGTGCCCACTTTACAGGTTTTCTTTCCCCAGCCTTCTCTTCACTTCTTACAGCATGCTGTGGGGGTGGGGTGCGATATGCCTGGGTATGTCTGTGTCTGTATGTATCTGTGGGTGTGTATCTTTGTATCGCTGCAAATGTATCTGTGTGTGCATGAGTGCACACTCATGGGTAGCTTGGGAGGAAACGTGGCCCAGGCTGGGGAAGTGGGAGGAAGAGAGGTGCCAAGGGCCAGTCCCAGCAAACAAGGGTACTGAAAGGGTGAGAGGTCCCCCAGTTGGAAGAGGCAATTGAATGACACTATTCCCCTTCTAAGGTCTTAAAAGTAAAGATACAGATCTTCCCTTTCTCCAACAGAAAGAGCCCTTCCTCAGAGGTGGGTCAGATCCTTAGGAGACTTGCTGGGGAAATGCAGCCGAGTCGGAAGCGGCGGAGGCCTGTGGGATGGTTCAGCTGCCGTGGGTTTTAGTGCATCATGTTTCCTACCACACTGAACATTTTTGAAACTGGCTTTTCTCTGCTTACTAAGCAGACATCTGAGCCCTCGCTGGAAACGGAGTGTGTGCTCCTTAGGCAGGGTCCCCCAGCCGCAGCCCCCTGCTGACAACTCTCCCCGGTAATGGTTTCTTTCTGGAAGGCTTTCAAATTGTATTCATTTGCGTTTACATTATCTGCTTCCCTCTGCTCTGTGTGTGGATTATTCTCCTGTTGGGTTTAATTTAACCAAATTTGCAGCTGTGCTAACAAAGTCATTGATGCCCTCCTGCCTTCAGAATAGGCACTTCTCTGGCTTTAGGGACAGACTGTCTCCATGGCGAGACGCCCCCAACCCCCAGCCTCTGTCGCTTTTTGGTGTTCTTATCTCTTCAAAAACGCCTTTCCTGGGACCAGACTTCACCATATCTCAGATTCCAAAGAGTGAGTTCCAACGGTTTAACCGCTAAAATTAATGATTTATGAAAATCACGATTAGAAACAAAAAGCGCCCTCTCAGTGCTGTCAGGCTGGGCTCCGTCAGGAAGACGTGTGGGTTTCGCAAACACAGAGACCCCTCGGAGCACTGCTCTTTAGAGATGCATTGTGAAACGCAGAGCCCTTTTGAAAAATAAGACAAACACGCAGATTAGCAAACACACCCAGACCTGCCAAGTTCAATCTTTTTGTGATTTTTTTTAATGAGCTTTTTTATATAATTAAACTTAATGGAAGACCTGAAGGCCTAATGGTGACTATTGGGAACCACAGAGGTAGAATAATGAAGGGTACAAGACCTCATGGTGGGTTTTACCCCTTAGGATATTTCTCCTAGGCCCTGCCTAAAACTTTCTGAGCTTCAAAGACCAGGGATGGGTTTCTCAAAGAATTCATGGCTATTCTGAGCGAAGGCAGCAGCCCACAGCCCTGCACTTGGCATTGGAGAGGGATGGCCTGCACAGCCCTGTCCTCGGCCCTTTGCCATCTTCTTGCTGTGGGCACTCCCCCAGTGGAGCTGCCCTTTGTCAAGAGGAGGAAGACGGCTTTGAACTGCAGCCCCGTCCTGTGGTTCAAACAATGAAGTCCGCTGGAGTTCCGCCATCAGAATGCAGGCTCCTTAGGGGCTCTGTCTATAACAGAGGCCACGGCCTTGCCCGCAAGTGAGCGCGTAAGCAAACCCTTCACCTCTAGTTCAGCATCTAATGTGACGCCTTAACAAGGGCTTAAAAAGCGATGGGTTTGTGCGATTGAGGCTGTTAGCAGGAAAAGAAAACATAAACAACAATTTCACCCTCAACAGAGCTTATCCAGGTTGCAGCTGTAGAATCCAGTGGGCCCTCAAAAACACTGACTGCCGCAGTCTGGCTGGGCACAATCAGGAGCCACTTGTCAAAGAAACGAACTTTATTTTTAGAACTACAAACGCCAAGCAAAACAGCTCCTCGGGAAAAACCCTCAGAGCCCAACTGCCACCACCGGCTTCCACAAGCCTCCCCACCTCCCACAATCCTCCTGCTCTTGAGGCCGATTGGCTGGGTCGCGTGGGCAGAGCCAAAGAAGTCCCCCAATGAGCAGCTCCATGGTCTGAAAGGGCGGGGAAACAGCCCAATGAGCATCACCGCAGAGGAGCCAATCAGCTAGATGTTGCTGGGGCCACTGTGAGCCAATCATCAGCCGGCAGTCTGAAAGGGTGGGGAAACAGCCCAATGAGCATCACCGCAGAGAAGCCAATCAGCTAGAAGTTGCTGGGGCCGCTGTGAGCCAATCATCAGCTGGCAGTCTGAAGGGTTCTGGGGCCCCTTGGGCTGTGGCTCTCAACAACTGACCCCTATTACCACAGCCTGCTTTGAAGTCTCGAAGCCTCAGTTCTTTAGAGAATATTCTGGACTTTGTCACCAATTCAAACAAAGAGACTCCTTTTACGAGTGCGGATTAACAAAGGCACCCAGAACCTGCCAAGTTCAATCTTTTTGTGACTTTTTAAGGAGCTTTTTGTATTTAATTAGACTTCATGGAGACCAGGCCACCTAATCAGAACCACAGATATTAACAGGGGGTCTAGACCTGGATGGTGACGATGACCCCTTAAAGAGTACTCCCTGTACTCTGCCTGGATCCTTCTGCACTTCCAAGTTCAGTGAAGGTAAACAGTTGGCGTTGATGCTCTAGGAGTTTCCATCAGGTTTTCCGTTGCTGTGACTCAGTGAGCTGACAAGAACAATTTAAGAGGAGAAAAGGTTTATTTTGAGGCTCACCGTTTCAGAGGTCTCAATCTATAGCTAGCAGGCGCCATTCCTCGGGCCTGGAGGGAGGCAGGACACCATGGCAGGAGTGTGGGGCAGAGGGAAGCAGCTCACATGGTGATCAGAAAGCAGAGAGAGACTCCACTCCTCACATACAAAATATATACCCCAAAGGCACACCCCTAATCCCCACCTCCTCCAGCCACAGCCCACCTGCCTTCAGTTACCACTCAGTTATTCCTGTCGGGGATCGATTCACTGACTGAGTTAAGGCTCTCCTCGCCCAGTCGTTTCTCCTCTGAACCTTCTTGCATTGTCTCACACATGATCTTTGGGGGGCACCGCACATCTAAACCATAATGCCAGTGAAAGTACCTTTGGACAGGGAAAGTTCTCCAAAGAGCTGAAGGTGGAGGTCACAGGGCCAGCACTGATGGACCATAAAGGCAGACCTCCTGGCAGGTGTCCAGGACACTCTGGGCCACCAGCATCATCAGCACCCTTGCTGGCTCATCCATCACAGCACCTTCATGCACCCAGCCTCTCTGTCTCCCAGACAGGGAAGCCAGGGCACCCCAGATGCCCCTTTATCTAAGCATCACTCTGCCTTCACTCGGTACCCAGGGCTTGGCTCTGGTGCCCTTCTCCAGGTGCAGGAACCAGGGAGAAGAGACTGATCCTTGAGCAGAGGTAGGAAAAAGGCAAGCAGGGAGTATCCTGTCATGCCTGAGAATAAGAAGGTGCTCAAAAAATAAATAACAATTAGAGCAACAAAATAAAAAATAGAGCATTGGATTGAAACCCAGAGTTTAAAATAAATACCTTTATTCAATCACTGACGTAAATAAATGATTGCATAAATGAACTAATAAATAGAGACACATCTCCCCTACAGAAGAATGCCAAATAACTTCTGTAGATGCTCTTCCCTCAAGGAGGTACAGCATTGCTCCCCATCCCTTAAGTGTGACTGTGCTTAGGGACTTCCTTCCAAAGAGGACAGTGTGGAAAGGAGGAACCACTTCCCGGACCGTCATTCTCAGGGGTGATCAAGGTGAATGCTAACAGTGTGAGTCTGCCGAGGCACACCCTTGAGAGGATGCGATGAGAACTTGTCTCTGTGGCCTTCCTGCCTCACACCGTAACCCCGTCTGATGATGAGAGAAACCTCAGACAGATCCCAATTAAGAAAATTCCACAAAATACCGGACCAGCTTTCCCCTAAACTGCTAAGGTCATCAAAAACAAGAAGGTCTGAGAAATTGTCAGTCTAGAGGCACCTAAGAGATATGATGATTAGTGTTCTACCGTATCGTGGAGAGGGGGGATCCTGGAACAGAAAAGGGATTCTTGGTGAAAACTAAAGAGCTATGAATAAAGTATGGACTTGCATTAAGATCAACGCATCAAAGTTGACTCGTCGGATGTGACAATTATAGCACAGATCTTAACCAAAGGAAAAATTGGGTGTGGGGTGTATGGGAACTCTGTCCTGTATCTGCAACTTTTTTTTGTAAGTCTAAACTGTCCTAAAGTAGAAAACTTACTTAACAGAAACCCCTCTCTGGGCTCAGGTGCTTCCTCTTTGCTCCGTGTTGTTTTTACTGTGTGCAGAGTACCTTGCAGCAGGAGAGGACTTTGGTGACTTTTCTCACTGGTTCTGATGATGGAACAAGAATTTCTATCTGCGGAAGGTCAGGGCTTCCCCATATCACAGGCCCACTGTCCCTGGACATCAGCCACCAGCTAGGCAATGCCTGCCCTTCTCTTACAATCTGTGTCCCACTGACCACGTTACCCCCACTGACCACTGGGCTCTCCCAGGGGCTTTCCTTTCCGGGGTGTTTTTGAAGCTCCTTAGCACCCACACCCCAGCCTCATGCCCCCAGCTCACTCCCAGGCCTTTTGGTACCAGTTACCCCACTTCACCCCCAGAGCTGTGGTGCGGGGGTGAGCTGAGCTTCCATACCTCTCTCTCCTGCACCCTTCTTCTTAATTGAGGTTTATGATCACCTACTATGTGTGGGGTCCAAGCTGGACCCCAGGACTAAGAACACAGGTCTTTTTCCCATGCACTGGCTCATTCCCATGTCTCCCACCCCACTGTCCTTGAACTCGGAGTCCACGGGCTGACCTCCTGGGCGGCACTACGTGGCAGGTCCCCTGCCCTCTGGTTTCTAGTCACACTCAGGAGATGGAAGGCACTTGTGGGAAGCAGAGGGCAGGGGTTCGCCCTGCATCTTTACCTGAGGCCACAGCTCCTATCCCTGTGTTCATATCCACCCTCTCCCTGCCCTTTCATGCTTAGAGTGGGTGGAAGCTTCTGGGCTGCTGCACCATCTCTTGATATCCCTGGATCCTACCCTGCACCCTCAGCCAGGCTTTTTGCTACACTCACCCACGTGGCACTTGAGGCTGGGCTTGGGGGAAGAGCTGTCTGAGTGACGGGGCTGTGGCTCCCCAGGCCTGGAGTAAAGGTGACACTCACTCAGGAAGCCTGCAGAACAGCTCCCTGGAGAGTGTCGAGGATGGTGGGTTATAGCCTCTGGGTCCTGAGTCTTCAGACAGGCCCGAGCCCCCACGTGCAGGCTGCAGGTGCCTGTGTGCTCCTGGCCACGCGCTCTTGGCCAGGCAGCTTTGGGTAGTGCAAAGGGTTAAAGTCCAGTGCTGTTACCTCCTAGTACGCCAGGTCCTTCTCCCTTGTGAGTCTGTGTCTTCACTTGTAAAACGGTAATAATATCTACTTTTTATGGCATAAGGATAAAGTAACCCTGGTGAAAAGGGAGCCGTGGTGTCTAACGCAGACTCCACAGTCAGTACATGGCACCTTTTATTTTTCTTACTATTCCTGTTTGGAGAATGAATGGGTGGGAAGGTCTCGTTCTCCTAGAGATGGAACGTTGAGCCTTCTGTGAACAAAAGCCATGCTTACAGCTCAGTTGATAACAGATAAGAACTCTGTGCTGGAAATGTCCTGTGTACCTGACCTTGAATTCCAGGAAAAGTTGTTGAATTATTTATATCAAACCAAAGGCCGGGGCGGGGGGGCACCCCAAGGAAACCCATGTTCCTGGGCCTTGGAGAATTCTGATAATATTTCCTTCTTACCATGGGTTGGAAGTCAAGGCTGTGGCTCCAGACAAACTGTTTCTGGGTTTTGTAGTCAGCATGGTGTTTTGGACAGGCAGGGGCCACTGTGGGTAACATGGGTGTCACTGTGGGTGGATCCAGTCACACTCTCCCTGTAAAGTGCATTCTTTGTCACCCTAGCACCTTAGCAGACCCAGGGAAGAAGTCATGGGGAGTTCAGGGAGCCACACTTCAGGCTAGGACGGTTCCAGCGCCATCAGACTCCAGTGCCACCTGGGTTTAGACTCAAGACATCCTCAGGCTCCAAAGCACAGCCCCCTTCTGCCCCAGTCAATCCCTGGAAGGGACTACTCAGCTCCCAAAGGCTTGTTTTCACAAAACGCAGGGAGGTGGCATCATAAGTACCTAGTGAGACCGCCTCATAGGAAATACTTCGCACTTGGAACGCTGGTGGCCTCGTTCTAAGCATGCCCCACTCAGAAAGAAAGTTCTAGAAGAAAATCCATAAGGCAAAGGGAAGAATCCAGCTGTTCAAGATTTCGGATGGTAGAATAGGAATGGAGAAAGAGGTACAGAAGACGGAAGGTCCCTGACAGGAGACCCACCTTTCCCTCCCCGTCTGAGTCTTAGCATCCATTTTCTGGGCCACAAGGCCATGGTTTGGTGACTAACAAATCAGCTGAGGGTAGTTTATTTGCTTGTTTGCATGTGGTCGAATCAGCCAGCCACGCTCTCACTCCAGTGCCATCACAGCCCCAGCTATGAGGCCAGCAGAGCAGGAAAAGAGCCCAGAGTCCTTGTTCAGACCCTGGGCAGCCTGGGCAAGGCCTCCTGCTCCTCAGCCCGCTGCTGCAGCCTGACCTGGCCCTGCCCCAGCGCTCCCACAGCCAGGCAGGCTGCAGAGGGCAGTGGCAGGAATGTTGGCACAGAAGCCAGCCAGAAGGGCTGGGTAGACGCCCAAGGGGCTGAGCGAGAGGAGTGGGGACCACAGCGTGACCGCGTGGGCTTGGGCTGGGCCACAAGGTGGTGCCAACGCCTGCCCCAGCTTTGCTTTTATTGTCATTGTCTGACTTAAATCCTCAGCTTCTCAGGGACTGGGACCAGCAGGTCTATAGAAATTCTGTGGCCCAGAAATGGGTGCCACATGGAGGTCCCTCCCACTGGGCTGTGGCTGAAATAACAGAGGTCTGGAATGTGTGTTAGTCATCCGAGGCTGTGCGATGCAGGACCCCAACACGGAGCAGCTTAGGACATCGACCGGGGCATCTCATGCTGCTTTTCTTTTTTAATATTTTTTAAGTGATAGATGGACGCGGTGTATTTTTATTTATTTGTTTTTTAATGTGGTGCTGAGGATGGAACCCAGTGCCTCACATGTACAAGGCGAGTGCTCTACCACTGAGCCACAACGCCAGCCCCTCATGCTGCTTTTGAGGCCAGGGATCAGGGAGCCTCTCAACTGGGGCTTCTGGCTCAGGGCTCCTCCTGAGGGCTCAGTCCACTCCCTGCATCATCTGAAGACTGGGCTGGGCCTGGAGATCTGCATCCCAGAAGGTGCATCCCCATGGCCATGGGACCTCCCTACAGGCTGTTGAGCGTCCCCACAACATGGCAGCTGGGTGATGGGATAGAGTGAGCAGGACACTGCAGAGTCTTTGGTGACCCAGCCTCTGGAGTTACACATGGCCCCTCCCTGCTCTTTCTCTAATTGCTAAAAGTGAGTCACCAAAATCCAGCCACACTCACAGGGAGGAATTCTCCCACAGTTTGAAGGCAATGTCAACGAATGGTTTAAACCCGGATGACTTGGCTTCTCACTCAACTTGTCTCTAACTTCTCTGTGACCTTTGGCTAATTTCTCCAAATCTCTGGGCCTGTTGGTTCTTCTGTAAACTAAGAGAGCTGAGCAGTGCTCCAAGGGCTCCACTCGGCCCCCAGGCCCTGTCATTCATTCGTTCTTTGCTTTTATTTCACGAAACAACTCTTCAGTTCTTCTAGAATACTTGAGAAGGGCTGGGGATGTCGTCCACTGGTGGTGTTTGCCTAGCATGCATGAGACGCTGCGTTCAATCCCCAGTACCACACACACACACATACACATACACACACAAAATATATATAGAATAATTACAGAATGCTTGGAAAGCCTCTGGAAATACTGATGCCTACTCTTCTCATCAGTTATAGGTGGTCTAAGGCAGATCCCAGGTACCCCACAGTCTTTAAACACTCCCCCAGTGATCCTAATGTGCAGTACAGGGCTGGGAGCCATAACTCCCCACTTGGATGCGCACACAGATCACCTGAAGCTCTTGTTAAAATGCAGATGTTGATACCACCGGTGTGGGTGGGATCTGGGATTTTGCATCTCTAACAAACATCCAGGTAATGCAGGGACTTCCAAGACGACACCTCCAAGAGCAAGATTCTAGATGCTGGCAGACAGGTGCAGAACTACAAAGATAATTCTCACCAGGAGGAGCAAAGAATCCAGCCGGGGAGGCAAGACTCAGCACGGAAATGCAACCCACAGCCCAGAGTGGGCAGCAGGAACCGAGGCTGAGGGGTGAGGGAGACCCACCTGGTCCTGTTACCCAGGTCCCCAGCCTCATCCTGCACTGCCCCCCACCCCCACAGCAGGAGGCTGCAGAAAGTCCCGGCCCTGCTGTGGTCTTTGGGAAGTCTTTCACACCGTTAGGTGGTTTTGCTGAGCAGTAGTTATTTCCACAGGGAAAGGAAAGAATTAGCAAATTCATCACTCGCCTTTGTTGGGTTGTGCAGTCTATTCCCAAGACTAAACATTTGTTTAGCGAGCCTGCTTTTATGGGTGCCACTAACAAATTGAAGTGTGCTTTCAGGACTTTATTTTCACGGTGTGAAACTCTAGGCTCATGGAAATTCTAGTAAAATTTCTTTGCATGAAAGCCACAGTCATCCTTGTCCCAGTTTTCCCTCTTTTTTTTTTTTTCCTACCTTATGGTTTTTCTATTTTCTCCTCGGGGGCCCTCTTCCTGTTCCTGGAGAGGGGAAGAATTGGAGGTATTCCAGAACCCCAGGACTTGACCCCCCACACCTCCCTGATTGCTTTCTTTTCCTGGCCCCCAGGCCTGGCTCTGTGTGCAGCCACCAATGCTCCCCTCCACCCTCAGTCCTGCCTGGCTCCCAAGGCCTGTCCCAGTCCCCAGGCCAACCCACCCAGCGTCCTGCTCCCTCTGCCTCTAGCTATCCAGAGTGACGTTGGCGTCCCCTCGTCCTGTAGCTCAATCATGGAAACAGACTCCTGGCTCCCAGGTTCTCTCTACTCCAGCTGACACGCCACCTGCTATGAATAGTCCCAGACGGCTCCTCCCTCCCATCCCTGAGTCCAAACCTGTGGGTTCCTCGTGTCCCAAAGAAGTTTTTCAACATTAACATGCACCACCTGGAGCCCCACTAAAAAGTGTTCTGACCCGGGAGTCTCACTCCAAGGAGCTCCCAGTGAGGCACCGTCCTGGATTGAGGCTGGAGAAGCCAGGCTCTGCAGAAGGAGTCCTCTCCCAACCACGCCTGGTCTCCCACGCCGAGGCACAGGTCTGCTAGTCACCAAAGTGCCAGCATTCAGGCTGGGCCCAGGCCTCCTCCTGGGGGGCTGTCCCTCCCTTAGCTGTTCTGCCCTCTTCCTTCATTGTGTCTGGAGTTGAGATTCTCCCGACGCCTTCGGTGCCTGATGTTCTGTCACCCTTCTGGGAACCCTGTGTGACTTTGTCCTGCCATGCTCCCGATCACTCGCCCCCTGGCGAGGTTAGTCATGTTTTTTTACCCGCCTCTGACCTTCCAGACAGAAGCGAGGCCCCAGGGACGGTGGCTTACGCCTTTCAGGTCTTGTGTTTTCCTTTCAACGCTGAAATAGTGCCGTGCGTTCAGTAGGCCCTTAATGATTACATTTTCTCTAAATGACTCAGTAAAATCCCCTACTTCATCGAAAGTGAGTTGGAGAAGTAAAGGAAATAACGAGATCGACTGAAACAGAACCATCCCCATTTCCTAGCCCTCCGTGAGCTGTAGCATCATGGTCACTTGGTGCTAACACCCGCCACCGCCCCCCAGGTCCTCGAGCCACGACCTGCTGGTCTTTGGTGTCTGGTTCTGACAGGTGTCAAATACATGAGGCGTGAGTTCACTCACCACTCTCTTCTCACTGGAGATACAGCCATGTGCCTGCAGCCATCACGATGTCCGTGGGTCATGTAAGTCAGTGGCAAGGGGGAAATGGGGAATTTTTTTTCATTTTTTATTTGTTCTTTTTAGATGTACACGATACTAGAATAAATTTGATGTATTCTACATACATGGAATAGAACTTCCCATTCTTGGGGTGGTACATGATGTGGTTTCACGGGTGAAGTATCCATATATAAACATACAAGAGTTATGTCCGAGTCATTCCACTGTCTTTCCCAATCCCATCCTTCCTCCCCTCCCTTCATTCCCCTTTGTCTAATCCAATGAACTTCTATTCTTCCTCTCCTCCCCTTGGTTGTGTGTTTCTGTCCTCATATCAGAGAGAACATTCGACCTTTGGAGATTGGCTTCTTCCACTTAGCACGAGAGTCTCCAGATCCACCCATTTACTGGCAAATGTCATAAAGTCAGTCTTCGGCTCGATTCTCCCCTGGGAGCTAGGAAGAAAAGACCAGAAGATGCTGGGACAGGCAGGTCCTTGCCCCCAGAGCCTTGGTGTCCCTGCTGAGAGCACCTCATGAGCCTTCCCCTTCAACAGGCCACGGGCCTTCATGGCTCTGAGTCACCTCCTCAGGGGAGGGATGCAGAGGAGAGACCTCCCTATCACCCACACATGCTCCCACCCCACTTGTCAAGGCTTCAGCAATGAAAAGG